>NW_026645669.1:0-1000 GCF_949987535.1 Balaenoptera acutorostrata | reverse complement strand
ACCCTAACCCTAACCCTAACCCTAAGCTACCCTTTACGGCTTCTGCCTCCAATAGATTTCCTAAGCAGAAGTGTTTTAAGGAACAGGTTAAAAAGAGAATCCTAATGTGATTTCGTGATAATGGGTGTGTTCCTTATCTTCTCCTAGTGTCTAAAATCTTCTCCATGGCTGGACCCCCAAATAATATTCCTTTACGTGCTAAGGGGTATCTAGAGAGAGGGAGAGGTTTAATAACTACCCTCACCCTAACGCGTACCCTAACCCTAACCCCTACCCTAACACTAACGCGTACCCTAATCCTAACCCGTACCCTAAACCGAGCCCTAACCCTAACACTAACCCTAACCCTAACCCTAACCCATACCCTACGCCCTACCCGAACCCCTCCCCGAACCCGTACCCTAAGCCATACCCTAACCCTCAATATAACCCTAACCCTAACCCTAAGCTACCCTTGACGGCTTCTGCCTCCAATAGATTTCCTAAGCACTAGTGTTTTAAGGAACAGGCTAAAAAGAGAATCCTAATGTAATTTCTTGATAATGGGTGTGTTCCTTATCTTCTCCTCGTGTCTAAACTCTTCTCCATGGCTGGACCCCCAAATAATACTCCTTTACGTGCTAAGGGGTATCTAGAGAGTGGGATAGGTTTAATAACTACCCTCACCCTAACGCGTACCCTAACCCTAAGCCCTACCCTAACCCTAACACGTACCCTAATCTTAACCCGTACACTAAACCGAGCCCTAACCCTAACACTAACCCTAACACTAATCCTAACCCATACCCTACGCCCTACCCGAACCCCTCCCCGAACCCGTACCCTAAGCCGTACACTAACCCTCACCCTAACCCTAACCCTAACCCTAAGCTACCCTTGACTGCTTCTGCCTCCAATAGATTTCCTAAGCACTAGTGTTTTAAGGAACAGGTTAAAAAGAGAATCCTAATGTGATTTCGTGATAATGGGTGTGTTCCTTATCTTCTCCTAGTGTCTAAAT
>NW_026645668.1:0-63712 GCF_949987535.1 Balaenoptera acutorostrata | reverse complement strand
TGTGCACCGTGATGACAAGGGGGATGGAGTATTGTGATGAAACTGGTCCTGGAGCATTGTGATAAGAAAAGCCATTGAGCATTGCGATGAGAGGCATCATTGAGCATTGTGAAGAAAGGGGTCATGGGGAATTGTAATGACAATATAGAAATGTGATGAAAATGGTCAGCAAGCAAAGTGATTAAAGTGGTCACTTAGAATTGTCATGAAAAACTGTATACAGCATTGTGATGACAAAGGTCATGGAGAACTGTGAAGACCAGGTCATGTAGCATTGTGATGACACGGTCATGGAACATTGTGATGACAAGAATTCTGGAGCATTGTGATTACAAGGGCCATGGTGCATTGTGATGACACGATCAAGGAACTTTGTGATGACAAGCAATCTGGAGCATTGTGATGACCAGGGCCATGGAGCATTGTGATGACAAGTGTCATGGAGCATTGTAATGAGAGGTTTCATTGTGCACCGTGATGACAAGGGGGATGGAGTATTGTGATGAAACTGGTCCTGGAGCATTGTGATAACAAAAGCCATTGAGCATTGCGATGAGAGGCATCATTGAGCATTGTGAAGAAAGGGGTCATGGGGAATTGTAATGACAATATAGAAATGTGATGAAAATGGTCAGCAAGCAAAGTGATTAAAGTGGTCACTTAGAATTGTCATGAAAAACTGTATACAGCATTGTGATGACAAAGGTCATGGAGAACTGTGAAGACCAGGTCATGTAGCATTGTGATGACACGGTCATGGAACATTGTGATGACAAGAATTCTGGAGCATTGTGATTACAAGGGCCATGGTGCATTGTGATGACACGATCAAGGAACTTTGTGATGACAAGCAATCTGGAGCATTGTGATGACCAGGGCCATCTAGCATTGGGATGACACGGTCACGGAACTTTGTGATGACAAGCAATCTGGAGCATTGTGATGACAAGGGCCATGGAGCATAGTGATGACAAGTGTCATGGAGCATTGTAATGAGAGGTTTCATTGTGCACCGTGATGACAAGGGGGATGGAGTATTGTGATGAAACTGGTCCTGGAGCATTGTGATAACAAAAGCCATTGAGCATTGTGATGACAGGCATCATGGAGCATTGTGAAGAAAGGGGTCATGGGAAATTGTAATGACAATAGAGAAATGTGATGAAAATGGTCAGCAAGCAAAGTGATTAAACTGGTCATTTAGAATTGTCATGAAAATCTATATAGAGCATTGTGATGGCAAAGGTCATGGAGAACTGTGATGACCAGGGTCATGTAGCATTGTGATGACACGGTCATGGAACATTGTGATGACAAGAATTATGGAGCATTGTGATGACACGATCATGGAACATTGTGATGACAAGAATTCTGGAGCATTGTGATGACAAGGGCCATGGAGCATTGTGATGACACGGTCATGGAACAATGTGATGACAAGAATTCTGGAGAATTGTGATGACAAGGGCCATGGAGCATTGTGATGACACGGTCATAGAACATTGTGATGACAAGAATTCTGGAGCATTGTGATGACAAGGCCCATGGAGAATTGTGATGATATGGTCATGGAACTTTGTGATGACAACAATTCTGGAGCATTGTGATGACATGTGTCATGGAGCATTGTAATGAAACTTTTCATTGTGCACCGTGATGACAAGGGGGATGGAGTATTGTGATGAAACTGGTCCTGGAACATTGTGATAACAAAAGCCATTGAGCATTGTGATGACAGGCATCATGGAGCTTTGTGAAGAAAGGGGTCATGGGGAATTATAATGACAATAGAGAAATGTGATGAAAATGGTCAGCAAGCAAAGTGATTAAAGTGGTCATTTAGAATTGTCATGAAAAACTACATAGAGCATTGTGATGACAAAGGTCATGGAGAACTGTGATGGCCAGGGTCATGTAGCATTGTGATGACACGGTCATGGAACATTGTGATTACAAGAATTATGGAGCATTGTGCTGACACGGTCATGGAACATTGTGATGACAAGAATTATGGAGCATTGTGATGACACGGTCATGGAACATTGTGATGACAAGAATTCTGGAGCATTGTGATGACAAGGGCCATGGAGCATTGTGATAACATGGTCATCGAACATTGTGATGACAAGAATTCTGGAGCATTGTGATGACAAGTGCCATGGAGCATTGTGATGTCATGGTCAGGGAATATTGTAATGACAAGAATTCTGAAGCATTGTGATGACAAGGGCCATGGAGCATTGTGATGAGACGGTCATGGAACATTGTGATGACAAGAATTCTGGAGCATTGTGATGACAAGGGCCATGGAGAATTGTGATGACATGGTCATGGAACATTGGATGACAAGAATTCTGGAGCATTGTGATTACATGTGTCATGGAGCATTGTAATGAAACTTTTCATTGTGCACCGTGATGACAAGGGGGATGGATTATTGTGATGAAACTGGTCCTGGAGCATTGTGATAACAAAAGCCATTGAGCATTGTGATGACAGGCATCATGGAGCATTGTGAAGAAAGGGGTCATGGGGAATTGTAATGACAATAGAGAAATGTGATGAAAATGGTCAGCAAGCAAAGTGATTAAAGTGGTCATTTAGAATTGTCATGAAAAACTATATAGAGCATTGTGATGACAAAGGTCATGGAGAACTGTGATGACCAGGGTCATGTAGCATTGTGATGACACCTTCATGGAACATTGTGATGACAAGAATTCTGGAGCATTGTGATGACAAGGGCCATGGAGCATTGTGATGACACGGTCATGGAACATTGTGATGACAAGAATTCTGGAGCATTGTGATGACAAGTGCCATGGAGCATTGTGATGACACGGTCATGGAACATTGTGATGACAAGAATTCTGGAGCATTGTGATGACAAGGGCCATGGTGCATTGTGATGTCACGGTCATGGAACTTTGTGATGACAAGCAATCTGGAGCATTGTGATGACCAGGGCCATGGAGCATTGTGATGACACGGTCACGGAACTTTGTGATGACAAGCAATCTGGAGCATTGTGATGACAAGTGTCATGGAGCATTGTAATGAGAGGTTTCATTGTGCACCGTGATGACAAGGGGGATGGAGTATTGTGATGAAACTGGTCCTGGAGCATTGTGATAACAAAAGCCATTGAGCATTGTGATGACAGGCATCATGGAGCATTGTGAAGAAAGGGGTCATGGGAAATTGTAATGACAATAGAGAAATGTGATGAAAATTGTCAGCAAGCAAAGTGATTAAAGTGGTCATTTAGAATTGTCATGAAAAACTATATAGAGCATTGTGATGACAAAGGTCATGGAGAACTGTGATGGCCAGGGTCATGTAGCATTGTGATGACACGGTCATGGAACATTGTGATGACAAGAATTATGGAGCATTGTGATGACACGTTCATGGAACATTGTGATGACAAGAATTCTGGAGCATTGTGATGACAAGGGCCATGGAGCATTGTGATGACACGGTCATGGAACATTGTGATGACAAGAATTCTGGAGTATTGTGATGACAAGGGCCATGGTGCATAGTGATGACACGGTCATGGAACATTGTGATGAATAGAATTCTGGAGCATTGTGATGACAAGGGCCATGGAGCATTGTGATGACATGGTCATAGAACATTTTGATGACAAGAATTCTGGAGCATTGTCATGACATGTGTCATGGAGCATTGTAATGAAACTTTTCATTCTGCACCGTGATGACAAGGGGGATGGAGTATTGTGATGAAACTGGTCCTGGAGCATTGTGATAACAAAAGCCATTGAGCATTGCGATGACAGGCATCATGGAGCATTGTGAAGAAAGGGGTCATGGGGAATTGTAATGACAATATAGAAATGTGATGAAAATGGTCAGCAAGCAAAGTGATTAAAGTGGTCACTTAGAATTGTCATGAAAAACTGTATACAGCATTGTGATGACAAAGGTCATGGAGAACTGTGAAGACCAGGTCATGTACCATTGTGATGACACGGTCATGGAACATTGTGATGACAAGAATTCTGGAGCATTGTGATTACAAGGGCCATGGTGCATTGTGATGACACGGTCATGGAACTTTGTGATGACAAGCAATCTGGAGCATTGTGATGACAAGGGCCATGGAGCATTGTGATGACAAGTGTCATGGAGCATTGTAATGAGAGGTTTCATTGTGCACCATGATGACAAGGGGGATGGAGTATTGTGATGAAACTGGTCCTGGAGCATTGTGATAACAAAAGCCATTGAGCATTGTGATGACAGGCATCATGGAGCATTGTGAAGAAAGGGGTCATGGGGAATTGTAATGACAATAGAGAAATGTGATGAAAATGGTCAGCAAGCAAAGTGATTAAAGTGGTCATTTAGAATTGTCATGAAAAACTATATAGAGCATTGTGAGGACAAAGGTCATGGAGAACTGTGATGACCAGGGTCATGTAGCATTGTGATGACACCTTCATGGAACATTGTGATGACAAGAATTCTGGAGCATTGTGATGACAAGGGCCATGGAGCATTGTGATGACACGGTCATGGAACATTGTGATGACAAGAATTCTGGAGCATTATGATGACAAGGGCCATGGAGCATTGTGATGACACGGTCATGGAACATTGTGATGACAAGAATTCTGGAGCATTGTGATGACAAGGGCCATGGTGCATTGTGATGTCACGGTCATGGAACTTTGTGATGACAAGCAATCTGGAGCATTGTGATGACCAGGGCCATGGAGCATTGTGATGACACGGTCACGGAACTTTGTGATGACAAGCAATCTGGAGCATTGTGATGACAAGTGTCATGGAGCATTGTAATGAGAGGTTTCATTGTGCACCGTGATGACAAGGGGGATGGAGTATTGTGATGAAACTGGTCCTGGAGCATTGTGATAACAAAAGCCATTGAGCATTGTGATGACAGGCATCATGGAGCATTGTGAAGAAAGGGGTCATGGGAAATTGTAATGACAATAGAGAAATGTGATGAAAATTGTCAGCAAGCAAAGTGATTAAAGTGGTCATTTAGAATTGTCATGAAAAACTATATAGAGCATTGTGATGACAAAGGTCATGGAGAACTGTGATGGCCAGGGTCATGTAGCATTGTGATGACACGGTCATGGAACATTGTGATGACAAGAATTATGGAGCATTGTGATGACACGTTCATGGAACATTGTGATGACAAGAATTCTGGAGCATTGTGATGACAAGGACCATGGAGCATTGTGATGACACGGTCATGGAACATTGTGATGACAAGAATTCTGGAGTATTGTGATGACAAGGGCCATGGTGCATAGTGATGACACGGTCATGGAACATTGTGATGAATAGAATTCTGGAGCATTGTGATGACAAGGGCCATGGAGCATTGTGATGACATGGTCATAGAACATTTTGATGACAAGAATTCTGGAGCATTGTGATGACAAGGCCCATGGAGAATTGTGATGACATGGTCATGGAACTTTGTGATGACAAGAATTCTGGAGCATTGTGATGACATGTGTCATGGAGCATTGTAATGAAACTTTTCATTCTGCACCGTGATGACAAGGGGGATGGAGTATTGTGATGAAACTGGTCCTGGAGCATTGTGATAACAAAAGCCATTGAGCATTGCGATGACAGGCATCATGGAGCTTTGTGAAGAAAGGGTCATGGGGAATTGTAATGACAATAGAGAAATGTGATGAAAATGGTCAGCAAGCAAAGTGATTAAAGTGGTCATTTAGAATTGTCATGAAAAACTACATAGAGCATTGTGATGACAAAGGTCATGGAGAACTGTGATGGCCAGGGTCATGTAGCATTGTGATGACGCGGTCATGGAACATTGTGATGAAAAGAATTATGGAGCATTGTGATGACACGGTCATGGAACATTGTGATGACAAGAATTATGGAGCATTGTGATGACACGGTCATGGAACATTGTGATGACAAGAATTCTGGAGCATTGTAATGACAAGGGCCATGGAGCATTGTGATAACATGGTCATCGAACATTGTGATGACAAGAATTCTGGAGCATTGTGATGACAAGTGCCATGGAGCATTGTGATGTCATGGTCAGGGAATATTGTAATGACAAGAATTCTGAAGTATTGTGATGACAAGGGCCATGGAGCATTGTGATGAGACGGTCATGGAACATTGTGATGACAAGAATTCTGGAGCATTGTGATGACAAGGGCCATGGAGAATTGTGATGACATGGTCATGGAACATTGGATGACAAGAATTCTGGAGCATTGTGATTACATGTGTCATGGAGCATTGTAATGAAACTTTTCATTGTGCACCGTGATGACAAGGGGGATGGATTATTGTGATGAAACTGGTCCTGGAGCATTGTGATAACAAAAGCCATTGAGCATTGTGATGACAGGCATCATGGAGCATTGTGAAGAAAGGGGTCATGGGGAATTGTAATGACAATAGAGAAATGTGATGAAAATGGTCAGCAAGCAAAGTGATTAAAGTGGTCATTTAGAATTGTCATGAAAAACTATATAGAGCATTGTGAGGACAAAGGTCATGGAGAACTGTGATGACCAGGGTCATGTAGCATTGTGATGACACGGTCATGGAACATTGTGATGACAAGAATTATGGAGCATTGTGATGACACGGTCATGGAACATTGTGATGACAAGAATTCTGGAGCATTGTGATGACAAGGGCCATGGTGCATTGTGATGACACGGTCATGGAACTTTGTGATAACAAGCAATCTGGCGCATTGTGATGAAAAGGGCCATGGAGCATTGTGATGACACGGTCAAGGAACATTGTGATGACAAGAATTCTGGAGCATTGTGATGACAAGGGCCATGGAGAATTGTGATGACATTGTCATGGAACATGGTGATGACAAGAATTCTGGAGCATTGTGAAGACAAGGGCCATGGAGCATTGTGATGACAAGTGTCATGGAGCATTGTAATGAGAGGTTTCATTGTGCACCGTGATGACAAGGGGGATGGAGTATTGTGATGAAACTGGTCCTGGAGCATTGTGATAACAAAAGCCATTGAGCATTGTGATGACAGGCCTCATGGAGCATTGTGAAGAAAGGGGTCATGGGGAATTGTAATGACAGTAGAGAAATGTGATGAAAATGGTCAGCACGCAAAGTGATTAAAGTGGTCATTTACAATTGTCATGAAAAACTATATAGAGCATTGTGATGACAAAGGTCATGGAGAACTGTGATGACCAGGGTCATGTAGCATTGTGATGACACGGTCATGGAACATTGTGATGACAAAAATTCTGGAGCATTGTGATGACAAGGGACATGGTGCATTGTGATGACACGGTCATGGAACTTTGTGATGACAAGCAATCTGGAGCATTGTGATGACCAGGGCCATCTAGCATTGTGATGACACGGTCACGGAACTTTGTGATGACAAGCAATCTGGAGCATTGTGATGACAAGGGCCATGGAGCATTGTGATGACAAGTGTCATGGAGCATTGTAATGAGAGGTTTCATTGTGCACCGTGATGACAAGGGGGATGGAGTATTGTGATGAAACTGGTCCTGGAGCATTGTGATAACAAAAGCCATTGAGCATTGCGATGAGAGGCATCATTGAGCATTGTGAAGAAAGGGGTCATGGGGAATTGTAATGACAATATAGAAATGTGATGAAAATGGTCAGCAAGCAAAGTGATTAAAGTGGTCACTTAGAATTGTCATGAAAAACTGTATACAGCATTGTGATGACAAAGGTCATGGAGAACTGTGAAGACCAGGTCATGTAGCATTGTGATGACACGGTCATGGAACATTGTGATGACAAGAATTCTGGAGCATTGTGATTACAAGGGCCATGGTGCATTGTGATGACACGATCATGGAACTTTGTGATGACAAGCAATCTGGAGCATTGTGATGACCAGGGCCATCTAGCATTGGGATGACACGGTCACGGAACTTTGTGATGACAAGCAATCTGGAGCATTGTGATGACAAGGGCCATGGAGCATAGTGATGACAAGTGTCATGGAGCATTGTAATGAGAGGTTTCATTGTGCACCGTGATGACAAGGGGGATGGAGTATTGTGATGAAACTGGTCCTGGAGCATTGTGATAACAAAAGCCATTGAGCATTGTGATGACAGGCATCATGGAGCATTGTGAAGAAAGGGGTCATGGGAAATTGTAATGACAATAGAGAAATGTGATGAAAATGGTCAGCAAGCAAAGTGATTAAACTGGTCATTTAGAATTGTCATGAAAATCTATATAGAGCATTGTGATGGCAAAGGTCATGGAGAACTGTGATGACCAGGGTCATGTAGCATTGTGATGACACGGTCATGGAACATTGTGATGACAAGAATTATGGAGCATTGTGATGACACGATCATGGAACATTGTGATGACAAGAATTCTGGAGCATTGTGATGACAAGGGCCATGGAGCATTGTGATGACACGGTCATGGAACAATGTGATGACAAGAATTCTGGAGAATTGTGATGACAAGGGCCATGGAGCATTGTGATGACACGGTCATAGAACATTGTGATGACAAGAATTCTGGAGCATTGTGATGACAAGGCCCATGGAGAATTGTGATGATATGGTCATGGAACTTTGTGATGACAACAATTCTGGAGCATTGTGATGACATGTGTCATGGAGCATTGTAATGAAACTTTTCATTGTGCACCGTGATGACAAGGGGGATGGAGTATTGTGATGAAACTGGTCCTGGAACATTGTGATAACAAAAGCCATTGAGCATTGTGATGACAGGCATCATGGAGCTTTGTGAAGAAAGGGGTCATGGGGAATTATAATGACAATAGAGAAATGTGATGAAAATGGTCAGCAAGCAAAGTGATTAAAGTGGTCATTTAGAATTGTCATGAAAAACTACATAGAGCATTGTGATGACAAAGGTCATGGAGAACTGTGATGGCCAGGGTCATGTAGCATTGTGATGACGCGGTCATGGAACATTGTGATTACAAGAATTATGGAGCATTGTGATGACACGGTCATGGAACATTGTGATGACAAGAATTCTGGAGCATTGTGATGACAAGGGCCATGGAGCATTGTGATAACATGGTCATCGAACATTGTGATTACAAGAATTCTGGAGCATTGTGATGACAAGTGCCATGGAGCATTGTGATGTCATGGTCAGGGAATATTGTAATGACAAGAATTCTGAAGCATTGTGATGACAAGGGCCATGGAGCATTGTGATGAGACGGTCATGGAACATTGTGATGACAAGAATTCTGGAGCATTGTGATGACAAGGGCCATGGAGAATTGTGATGACATGGTCATGGAACATTGGATGACAAGAATTCTGGAGCATTGTGATTACATGTGTCATGGAGCATTGTAATGAAACTTTTCATTGTGCACCGTGATGACAAGGGGGATGGATTATTGTGATGAAACTGGTCCTGGAGCATTGTGATAACAAAAGCCATTGAGCATTGTGATGACAGGCATCATGGAGCATTGTGAAGAAAGGGGTCATGGGGAATTGTAATGACAATAGAGAAATGTGATGAAAATGGTCAGCAAGCAAAGTGATTAAAGTGGTCATTTAGAATTGTCATGAAAAACTATATAGAGCATTGTGATGACAAAGGTCATGGAGAACTGTGATGACCAGGGTCATGTAGCATTGTGATGACACCTTCATGGAACATTGTGATGACAAGAATTCTGGAGCATTGTGATGACAAGGGCCATGGAGCATTGTGATGACACGGTCATGGAACATTGTGATGACAAGAATTCTGGAGCATTGTGATGACAAGTGCCATGGAGCATTGTGATGACACGGTCATGGAACATTGTGATGACAAGAATTCTGGAGCATTGTGATGACAAGGGCCATGGTGCATTGTGATGTCACGGTCATGGAACTTTGTGATGACAAGCAATCTGGAGCATTGTGATGACCAGGGCCATGGAGCATTGTGATGACACGGTCACGGAACTTTGTGATGACAAGCAATCTGGAGCATTGTGATGACAAGTGTCATGGAGCATTGTAATGAGAGGTTTCATTGTGCACCGTGATGACAAGGGGGATGGAGTATTGTGATGAAACTGGTCCTGGAGCATTGTGATAACAAAAGCCATTGAGCATTGTGATGACAGGCATCATGGAGCATTGTGAAGAAAGGGGTCATGGGAAATTGTAATGACAATAGAGAAATGTGATGAAAATTGTCAGCAAGCAAAGTGATTAAAGTGGTCATTTAGAATTGTCATGAAAAACTATATAGAGCATTGTGATGACAAAGGTCATGGAGAACTGTGATGGCCAGGGTCATGTAGCATTGTGATGACACGGTCATGGAACATTGTGATGACAAGAATTATGGAGCATTGTGATGACACGTTCATGGAACATTGTGATGACAAGAATTCTGGAGCATTGTGATGACAAGGGCCATGGAGCATTGTGATGACACGGTCATGGAACATTGTGATGACAAGAATTCTGGAGTATTGTGATGACAAGGGCCATGGTGCATAGTGATGACACGGTCATGGAACATTGTGATGAATAGAATTCTGGAGCATTGTGATGACAAGGGCCATGGAGCATTGTGATGACATGGTCATAGAACATTTTGATGACAAGAATTCTGGAGCATTGTCATGACATGTGTCATGGAGCATTGTAATGAAACTTTTCATTCTGCACCGTGATGACAAGGGGGATGGAGTATTGTGATGAAACTGGTCCTGGAGCATTGTGAAAACAAAAGCCATTGAGCATTGCGATGACAGGCATCATGGAGCATTGTGAAGAAAGGGGTCATGGGGAATTGTAATGACAATATAGAAATGTGATGAAAATGGTCAGCAAGCAAAGTGATTAAAGTGGTCACTTAGAATTGTCATGAAAAACTGTATACAGCATTGTGATGACAAAGGTCATGGAGAACTGTGAAGACCAGGTCATGTACCATTGTGATGACACGGTCATGGAACATTGTGATGACAAGAATTCTGGAGCATTGTGATTACAAGGGCCATGGTGCATTGTGATGACACGGTCATGGAACTTTGTGATGACAAGCAATCTGGAGCATTGTGATGACAAGGGCCATGGAGCATTGTGATGACAAGTGTCATGGAGCATTGTAATGAGAGGTTTCATTGTGCACCATGATGACAAGGGGGATGGAGTATTGTGATGAAACTGGTCCTGGAGCATTGTGATAACAAAAGCCATTGAGCATTGTGATGACAGGCATCATGGAGCATTGTGAAGAAAGGGGTCATGGGGAATTGTAATGACAATAGAGAAATGTGATGAAAATGGTCAGCAAGCAAAGTGATTAAAGTGGTCATTTAGAATTGTCATGAAAAACTATATAGAGCATTGTGAGGACAAAGGTCATGGAGAACTGTGATGACAAGGGTCATGTAGCATTGTGATGACACATTCATGGAACATTGTGATGACAAGAATTCTGGAGCATTGTGATGACAAGGGCCATGGAGCATTGTGATGACACGGTCATGGAACATTGTGATGACAAGAATTCTGGAGCATTATGATGACAAGGGCCATGGAGCATTGTGATGACACGGTCATGGAACATTGTGATGACAAGAATTCTGGAGTATTGTTATGACAAGGGCCATGGTGCATAGTGATGACACGGTCATGGAACATTGTGATGAATAGAATTCTGGAGCATTGTGATGACAAGGGCCATGGAGCATTGTGATGACATGGTCATAGAACATTTTGATGACAAGAATTCTGGAGCATTGTCATGACATGTGTCATGGAGCATTGTAATGAAACTTTTCATTCTGCACCGTGATGACAAGGGGGATGGAGTATTGTGATGAAACTGGTCCTGGAGCATTGTGATAACAAAAGCCATTGAGCATTGCGATGACAGGCATCATGGAGCATTGTGAAGAAAGGGGTCATGGGGAATTGTAATGACAATATAGAAATGTGATGAAAATGGTCAGCAAGCAAAGTGATTAAAGTGGTCACTTAGAATTGTCATGAAAAACTGTATACAGCATTGTGATGACAAAGGTCATGGAGAACTGTGAAGACCAGGTCATGTACCATTGTGATGACACGGTCATGGAACATTGTGATGACAAGAATTCTGGAGCATTGTGATTACAAGGGCCATGGTGCATTGTGATGACACGGTCATGGAACTTTGTGATGACAAGCAATCTGGAGCATTGTGATGACAAGGGCCATGGAGCATTGTGATGACAAGTGTCATGGAGCATTGTAATGAGAGGTTTCATTGTGCACCATGATGACAAGGGGGATGGAGTATTGTGATGAAACTGGTCCTGGAGCATTGTGATAACAAAAGCCATTGAGCATTGTGATGACAGGCATCATGGAGCATTGTGAAGAAAGGGGTCATGGGGAATTGTAATGACAATAGAGAAATGTGATGAAAATGGTCAGCAAGCAAAGTGATTAAAGTGGTCATTTAGAATTGTCATGAAAAACTATATAGAGCATTGTGAGGACAAAGGTCATGGAGAACTGTGATGACCAGGGTCATGTAGCATTGTGATGACACCTTCATGGAACATTGTGATGACAAGAATTCTGGAGCATTGTGATGACAAGGGCCATGGAGCATTGTGATGACACGGTCATGGAACATTGTGATGACAAGAATTCTGGAGCATTATGATGACAAGGGCCATGGAGCATTGTGATGACACGGTCATGGAACATTGTGATGACAAGAATTCTGGAGCATTGTGATGACAAGGGCCATGGTGCATTGTGATGTCACGGTCATGGAACTTTGTGATGACAAGCAATCTGGAGCATTGTGATGACCAGGGCCATGGAGCATTGTGATGACACGGTCACGGAACTTTGTGATGACAAGCAATCTGGAGCATTGTGATGACAAGGGCCATGGAGCATTGTGATGACAAGTGTCATGGAGCATTGTAATGAGAGGTTTCATTGTGCACCGTGATGACAAGGGGGATGGAGTATTGTGATGAAACTGGTCCTGGAGCATTGTGATAACAAAAGCCATTGAGCATTGTGATGACAGGCATCATGGAGCATTGTGAAGAAAGGGGTCATGGGAAATTGTAATGACAATAGAGAAATGTGATGAAAATTGTCAGCAAGCAAAGTGATTAAAGTGGTCATTTAGAATTGTCATGAAAAACTATATAGAGCATTGTGATGACAAAGGTCATGGAGAACTGTGATGGCCAGGGTCATGTAGCATTGTGATGACACGGTCATGGAACATTGTGATGACAAGAATTATGGAGCATTGTGATGACACGTTCATGGAACATTGTGATGACAAGAATTCTGGAGCATTGTGATGACAAGGACCATGGAGCATTGTGATGACACGGTCATGGAACATTGTGATGACAAGAATTCTGGAGTATTGTGATGACAAGGGCCATGGTGCATAGTGATGACACGGTCATGGAACATTGTGATGAATAGAATTCTGGAGAATTGTGATGACAAGGGCCATGGAGCATTGTGATGACATGGTCATAGAACATTTTGATGACAAGAATTCTGGAGCATTGTGATGACAAGGCCCATGGAGAATTGTGATGACATGGCCATGGAACTTTGTGATGACAAGAATTCTGGAGCATTGTGATGACATGTGTCATGGAGCATTGTAATGAAACTTTTCATTCTGCACCGTGATGACAAGGGGGATGGAGTATTGTGATGAAACTGGTCCTGGAGCATTGTGATAACAAAAGCCATTGAGCATTGCGATGACAGGCATCATGGAGCATTGTGAAGAAAGGGGTCATGGGGAATTGTAATGACAATATAGAAATGTGATGAAAATGGTCAGCAAGCAAAGTGATTAAAGTGGTCACTTAGAATTGTCATGAAAAACTGTATACAGCATTGTGATGACAAAGGTCATGGAGAACTGTGAAGACCAGGTCATGTAGCATTGTGATGACACGGTCATGGAACATTGTGATGACAAGAATTCTGGAGCATTGTGATTACAAGGGCCATGGTGCATTGTGATGACACGATCATGGAACTTTGTGATGACAAGCAATCTGGAGCATTGTGATGACCAGGGCCATCTAGCATTGGGATGACACGGTCACGGAACTTTGTGATGACAAGCAATCTGGAGCATTGTGATGACAAGGGTCATGGAGCATTGTGATGACAAGTGTCATGGAGCATTGTAATGAGAGGTTTCATTGTGCACCGTGATGACAAGGGGGATGGAGTATTGTGATGAAACTGGTCCTGGAGCATTGTGATAACAAAAGCCATTGAGCATTGTGATGACAGGCATCAAGGAGCATTGTGAAGAAAGGGGTCATGGGAAATTGTAATGACAATAGAGAAATGTGATGAAAATGGTCAGCAAGCAAAGTGATTAAAGTGGTCATTTAGAATTGTCATGAAAAACTATATAGAGCATTGTGATGACAAAGGTCATGGAGAACTGTGATGGCCAGGGTCATGTAGCATTGTGATGACACGGTCATGGAACATTGTGATGACAAGAATTATGGAGCATTGTGATGACACGTTCATGGAACATTGTGATGACAAGAATTCTGGAGCATTGTGATGACAAGGGCCATGGAGCATTGTGATGACACGGTCATGGAACATTGTGATGACAAGAATTCTGGAGTATTGTGATGACAAGGGCCATGGTGCATAGTGATGACACGGTCATGGAACATTGTGATGAATAGAATTCTGGAGCATTGTGATGACAAGGGCCATGGAGTATTGTGATGACATGGTCATAGAACATTGTGATGACAAGAATTCTGGAGCATTGTGATGACAAGGCCCATGGAGTATTGTGATGACATGGTCATGGAACTTTGTGATGACAAGAATTCTGGAGCATTGTGATGACATGTGTCATGGAGCATTGTAATGAAACTTCTCATTCTGCACCGTGATGACAAGGGGGATGGAGTATTGTGATGAAACTGGTCCTGGAGCATTGTGATAACAAAAACCATTGAGCATTGCGATGAGAGGCATCATGGAGCATTGTGAAGAAAGCTGTCATGGGGAATTGTAATGACAATATAGAAATGTGATGAAAATGGTCAGCAAGCAAAGTGATTAAAGTGGTCACTTAGAATTGTCATGAAAAACTGTATACAGCATTGTGATGACAAAGGTCATGGAGAACTGTGAAGATCAGGTCATGTAGCATTGTGATGACACGGTCATGGAACATTGTGATGACAAGAATTCTGGAGCATTGTGATTACAAGGGCCATGGTGCATTGTGATGACACGATCATGGAACTTTGTGATGACAAGCAATCTGGAGCATTGTGATGACCAGGGCCATCTAGCATTGGGATGACACGGTCACGGAACTTTGTGATGACAAGCAATCTGGAGCATTGTGATGACAAGGGCCATGGAGCATAGTGATGACAAGTGTCATGGAGCATTGTAATGAGAGGTTTCATTGTGCACCGTGATGACAAGGGGGATGGAGTATTGTGATGAAACTGGTCCTGGAGCATTGTGATAACAAAAGCCATTGAGCATTGTGATGACAGGCATCATGGAGCATTGTGAAGAAAGGGGTCATGGGAAATTGTAATGACAATAGAGAAATGTGATGAAAATGGTCAGCAAGCAAAGTGATTAAAGTGGTCATTTAGAATTGTCATGAAAATCTATATAGAGCATTGTGATGGCAAAGGTCATGGAGAACTGTGATGACCAGGGTCATGTAGCATTGTGATGACACGGTCATGGAACATTGTGATGACAAGAATTATGGAGCATTGTGATGACACGATCATGGAACATTGTGATGACAAGAATTCTGGAGCATTGTGATGACAAGGGCCATGGAGCATTGTGATGACACGGTCATGGAACAATGTGATGACAAGAATTCTGGAGAATTGTGATGACAAGGGCCATGGAGCATTGTGATGACACGGTCATAGAACATTGTGATGACAAGAATTCTGGAGCATTGTGATGACAAGGCCCATGGAGAATTGTGATGATATGGTCATGGAACTTTGTGATGACAACAATTCTGGAGCATTGTGATGACATGTGTCATGGAGCATTGTAATGAAACTTTTCATTGTGCACCGTGATGACAAGGGGGATGGAGTATTGTGATGAAACTGGTCCTGGAACATTGTGATAACAAAAGCCATTGAGCATTGTGATGACAGGCATCATGGAGCTTTGTGAAGAAAGGGGTCATGGGGAATTGTAATGACAATAGAGAAATGTGATGAAAATGGTCAGCAAGCAAAGTGATTAAAGTGGTCATTTAGAATTGTCATGAAAAACTATATAGAGCATTGTGAGGACAAAGGTCATGGAGAACTGTGATGACCAGGGTCATGTAGCATTGTGATGACACCTTCATGGAACATTGTGATGACAAGAATTCTGGAGCATTGTGATGACAAGGGCCATGGAGCATTGTGATGACACGGTCATGGAACATTGTGATGACAAGAATTCTGGAGCATTATGATGACAAGGGCCATGGAGCATTGTGATAACATGGTCATGGAACATTGTGATGACAAGAATTCTGGAGCATTGTGATGACAAGGGCCATGGAGCATTGTGATGACACGGTCATGGAACATTGTGATGACAAGAATTCTGGAGCATTGTGATGACAAGGGCCATGGAGCATTGTGATGACACGGTCATGGAACTTTGTGATGACAAGCAATCTGGAGCATTGTGATGACCAGGGCCATGGAGCATTGTGATGACACGGTCACGGAACTTTGTGATGACAAGCAATCTGGAGCATTGTGATGACTAGGGCCATGGAGCATTGTGATGACAAGTGTCATGGAGCATTGTAATGAGAGGTTTCATTGTGCACCGTGATGAAAAGTGGGATGGAGTATTGTGATGAAACTGGTCCTGGAGCATTGTGATAACAAAAGCCATTGAGCATTGTGATGACAGGCATCATGGAGCATTGTGAAGAAAGTGGTCATGGGAAATTGTAATGACAATAGAGAAATGTGATGAAAATTGTCAGCAAGCAAAGTGATTAAAGTGGTCATTTAGAATTGTCATGAAAAACTACATAGAGCATTGTGATGACAAAGGTCATGGAGAACTGTAATAGCCAGGTTCATGTAGCATTGTGATGACACGGTCATGGAACATTGTGATGACAAGAATTATGGAGCATTATGATGACACGGTCATGGAACATTGTGATGACAAGAATTCTGGAGCATTGTGATGACAAGGCCCATGGAGAATTGTGATGACATGGTCATGGAACTTTGTGATGACAAGAATTCTGGAGCATTGTGATGACATGTGTCATGGAGCATTGTAATGAGAGGTTTCATTGTGCACCGTGATGAAAAGTGGGATGGAGTATTGTGATGAAACTGGTCCTGGAGCATTGTGATAACAAAAGCCATTGAGCATTGTGATGACAGGCATCATGGAGCATTGTGAAGAAAGTGGTCATGGGAAATTGTAATGACAATAGAGAAATGTGATGAAAATTGTCAGCAAGCAAAGTGATTAAAGTGGTCATTTAGAATTGTCATGAAAAACTACATAGAGCATTGTGATGACAAAGGTCATGGAGAACTGTAATAGCCAGGTTCATGTAGCATTGTGATGACACGGTCATGGAACATTGTGATGACAAGAATTATGGAGCATTATGATGACACGGTCATGGAACATTGTGATGACAAGAATTCTGGAGCATTGTGATGACAAGGCCCATGGAGAATTGTGATGACATGGTCATGGAACTTTGTGATGACAAGAATTCTGGAGCATTGTGATGATATGTGTCATGGAGCATTGTAATTAAACTTTTCATTGTGCACCGTGATGACAAGGGGGATGGAGTATTGTGATGAAACTGGTCCTGGAGCATTGTGATAACAAAACCATTGAGCATTGTGATGACAGGCATCATGGAGCATTGTGAAGAAAGGGGTCATGGGGAACTGTAATGACAGTAGAGAAATGTGATGAAAATGGTCAGCAAAAAAGTGATTAAAGTGGTCACTTAGAATTGTCATGAAAAACTATATACAGCATTGTGTTGACAAAGGTCATGGAGAACTGTGAAGACCAGGGTCATGTAGCATTGTGATGACACGGTCATGGAACATTGTGATGACAAGAATTCTGGAGCATTGTGATGACATGTGTCATGGAGCATTGTAATCAAACTTTTCATTGTGCACCGTGATGACAAGGGGGATGGAGTATTGTGATGAAACTGGTCCTGGAGCATTGTGATAACAAAAGCCATTGAGCATTGTGATGACAGGCATCATGGAGCATTGTGAAGAAAGGGGTGATGGTAAATTGTAATGACAATAGAGAAATGTGATGACAATGGTCAGCAAGCAAAGTGATTAAAGTGGTCATTTAGAATTGTCATGAAAATCTATATAGAGAATTGTGATGGCAAAGGTCATGGAGAACTGTGATGACCAGGGTCATGTAGCATTGTGATGACACGGTCATGGAACATTGTGATGACAAGAATTATGGAGCATTGTGATGACACGGTCATGGAACATTGTGATGACAAGAATTCTGGAGCATTGTGATGACAAGGGCCATGGAGCATTGTGATGACACGGTCATGGAACATTGTGATGACAAGAATTCTGGAGCATTGTGATGACAAGGGCCATGGAGCATTGTGATGACACGGTCATGGGATATTGTGAGGAAAAGAATTCTGGAGCATTGTGATGACACGGTCATGGAACATTGTGATGACAAGAATTATATAGCATTGTGATGACACGGTCATGGAACATTGTGATGACAAGTATTCTGGAGCATTATGATGACAAGGGCCATGGAGCATTGTGATGACACGGTCATGGAACATTGTGATGAAAAGAATTCTGGAGCATTGTGATGACAAGGGCCATGGAGCATTGTGATGACGCGGTCATGGAACATTGTGATGACAAGAATTCTGGAGCATTGTGATGACAAGGGCCAAGGAGCATTGTGATGACACGGTCATGGAACATTGTGATGACAAGAATTCTGGAGCATTGTGATGACAAGGGCCATGGTGCATTGTGATGACACGGTCATGGAACTTTGTGATGACAAGCAATCTGGAGCATTGTGATGACAAGTGTCATGGAGCATTGTAATGAGAGGTTTCTTTGTGCACCGTGATGACAATGGGGATGGAGTATTGTGATGAAACTGGTCCTGGAGCATTGTGATAACAAAAGCCATTGAGCATTGTGATGACAGGCATCATGGAGCATTGTGAAGAAAGGGGTCATGGGAAATTGTAATGACAATAGAGAAATGTGATGAAAATGGTCAGCAAGCAAAGTGATTAAAGTGGTCATTTACAATTGTCATGAAAAACTATATAGAGCATTGTGATGACAAAGGTCAGGGAGAACTGTGATGACCAGGGTCATGTAGCATTGTGATGACACGGTCATCGAACATTGTGATGACAAGAATTCTGGAGCATTGTGATGAAAAGGGCCATGGAGCTTTGTGATGACACGGTCATGGAACATTGTGATGACAAGAATTCTGGAGCATTGTGATAGGAATGGCCATGGAGCATTGTGATGACACGGTCATGGAATATTGTGATGAAAAGAATTCTGGAGCATTGTGATGACAAGGGCCTTGGAGCATTGTGATGACAGGGTCATGGAATATTGTGATGACCAGAATTCTGGAGCATTGTGATGACCAGGGCCATGGAGCATTGTGATGACACGGTCACGGAACTTTGTGATGACAAGCAATCTGGAGCATTGTGATGACAAGTGTCATGGAGCATTGTAATGAGAGGTTTCATTGTGCACCGTGATGAAAAGTGGGATGGAGTATTGTGATGAAACTGGTCCTGGAGCATTGTGATAACAAAAGCCATTGAGCATTGTGATGACAGGCATCATGGAGCATTGTGAAGAAAGTGGTCATGGGAAATTGTAATGACAATAGAGAAATGTGATGAAAATTGTCAGCAAGCAAAGTGATTAAAGTGGTCATTTAGAATTGTCATGAAAAACTACATAGAGCATTGTGATGACAAAGGTCATGGAGAACTGTAATAGCCAGGTTCATGTAGCATTGTGATGACACGGTCATGGAACATTGTGATGACAAGAATTATGGAGCATTATGATGACACGGTCATGGAACATTGTGATGACAAGAATTCTGGAGCATTGTGATGACAAGGCCCATGGAGAATTGTGATGACATGGTCATGGAACTTTGTGATGACAAGAATTCTGGAGCATTGTGATGACATGTGTCATGGAGCATTGTAATGAGAGGTTTCATTGTGCACCGTGATGAAAAGTGGGATGGAGTATTGTGATGAAACTGGTCCTGGAGCATTGTGATAACAAAAGCCATTGAGCATTGTGATGACAGGCATCATGGAGCATTGTGAAGAAAGTGGTCATGGGAAATTGTAATGACAATAGAGAAATGTGATGAAAATTGTCAGCAAGCAAAGTGATTAAAGTGGTCATTTAGAATTGTCATGAAAAACTACATAGAGCATTGTGATGACAAAGGTCATGGAGAACTGTAATAGCCAGGTTCATGTAGCATTGTGATGACACGGTCATGGAACATTGTGATGACAAGAATTATGGAGCATTATGATGACACGGTCATGGAACATTGTGATGACAAGAATTCTGGAGCATTGTGATGACAAGGCCCATGGAGAATTGTGATGACATGGTCATGGAACTTTGTGATGACAAGAATTCTGGAGCATTGTGATGATATGTGTCATGGAGCATTGTAATTAAACTTTTCATTGTGCACCGTGATGACAAGGGGGATGGAGTATTGTGATGAAACTGGTCCTGGAGCATTGTGATAACAAAACCATTGAGCATTGTGATGACAGGCATCATGGAGCATTGTGAAGAAAGGGGTCATGGGGAACTGTAATGACAGTAGAGAAATGTGATGAAAATGGTCAGCAAAAAAGTGATTAAAGTGGTCACTTAGAATTGTCATGAAAAACTATATACAGCATTGTGTTGACAAAGGTCATGGAGAACTGTGAAGACCAGGGTCATGTAGCATTGTGATGACACGGTCATGGAACATTGTGATGACAAGAATTCTGGAGCATTGTGATGACATGTGTCATGGAGCATTGTAATCAAACTTTTCATTGTGCACCGTGATGACAAGGGGGATGGAGTATTGTGATGAAACTGGTCCTGGAGCATTGTGATAACAAAAGCCATTGAGCATTGTGATGACAGGCATCATGGAGCATTGTGAAGAAAGGGGTGATGGTAAATTGTAATGACAATAGAGAAATGTGATGACAATGGTCAGCAAGCAAAGTGATTAAAGTGGTCATTTAGAATTGTCATGAAAATCTATATAGAGAATTGTGATGGCAAAGGTCATGGAGAACTGTGATGACCAGGGTCATGTAGCATTGTGATGACACGGTCATGGAACATTGTGATGACAAGAATTATGGAGCATTGTGATGACACGGTCATGGAACATTGTGATGACAAGAATTCTGGAGCATTGTGATGACAAGGGCCATGGAGCATTGTGATGACACGGTCATGGAACATTGTGATGACAAGAATTCTGGAGCATTGTGATGACAAGGGCCATGGAGCATTGTGATGACACGGTCATGGGATATTGTGAGGAAAAGAATTCTGGAGCATTGTGATGACACGGTCATGGAACATTGTGATGACAAGAATTATATAGCATTGTGATGACACGGTCATGGAACATTGTGATGACAAGTATTCTGGAGCATTATGATGACAAGGGCCATGGAGCATTGTGATGACACGGTCATGGAACATTGTGATGAAAAGAATTCTGGAGCATTGTGATGACAAGGGCCATGGAGCATTGTGATGACGCGGTCATGGAACATTGTGATGACAAGAATTCTGGAGCATTGTGATGACAAGGGCCAAGGAGCATTGTGATGACACGGTCATGGAACATTGTGATGACAAGAATTCTGGAGCATTGTGATGACAAGGGCCATGGTGCATTGTGATGACACGGTCATGGAACTTTGTGATGACAAGCAATCTGGAGCATTGTGATGACAAGTGTCATGGAGCATTGTAATGAGAGGTTTCTTTGTGCACCGTGATGACAATGGGGATGGAGTATTGTGATGAAACTGGTCCTGGAGCATTGTGATAACAAAAGCCATTGAGCATTGTGATGACAGGCATCATGGAGCATTGTGAAGAAAGGGGTCATGGGAAATTGTAATGACAATAGAGAAATGTGATGAAAATGGTCAGCAAGCAAAGTGTTTAAAGTGGTCATTTACAATTGTCATGAAAAACTATATAGAGCATTGTGATGACAAAGGTCAGGGAGAACTGTGATGACCAGGGTCATGTAGCATTGTGATGACACGGTCATCGAACATTGTGATGACAAGAATTCTGGAGCATTGTGATGAAAAGGGCCATGGAGCTTTGTGATGACACGGTCATGGAATATTGTGATGAAAAGAATTCTGGAGCATTGTGATGACAAGGGCCTTGGAGCATTGTGATGACAGGGTCATGGAATATTGTGATGACCAGAATTCTGGAGCATTGTGATGACAAGGGCCATGGAGAATTGTGATGACATGGTCATGGAACATTCTGATGACAAGAATTCTGGAGCATTGTGATGACAAGGGCCATGGAGCATTGTGATGACATGTGTCATGGAGCATTGTAATCAAACTTTTCATTGGGCACCGTGATGACAAGGGGGATGGAGTATTGTGATGAAACTGGTCCTGGAGCATTGTGATGACAGGCATCATGGAGCATTGTGAAGAAAGGGGTCATGGGGAATTGTAATGACAATAGAGAAATGTGATGAAAATGGTCAGCAAGCAAAGTGATTAAAGTGGTCATTTAGAATTGTCATGAAAATCTATATAGAGCATTGTGATGGCAAAGGTCATGGAGAACTGTGATGACCAGGGTCATGTAGCATTGTGATGACACGGTCATGGAACATTGTGATGACAAGAATTATGGAGCATTGTGATGACACGGTCATGGAACATTGTGATGACAAGAATTCTGGAGCATTGTGATGACAAGGACCATGGAGCATTGTGATGACACCGTCATGGAACAATGTAATGACAAGAATTCTGGAGCATTGTGATGACAAGGGCCATGGAGCATTGTGATGACACGGTCATGGAACATTGTGATGACAAGAATTCTGGAGCATTGTGATGACAAGGGCCATGGAGCATTGCGATGACATGGTCATGGAACATTGTGATGACAAGAATTCTGGAGCATTTTGATGACACGGTCACGGAACATTGTGACGACAAGAATTCTGGAGCATTGTGATGACAAGGGCCGTGGAGCATTGTGATGACACGGTCATGGAACATTGTGATTAAAAGAATTCTGGAGCATTGTGATGACACGGTCATGGAACATTGTGATGACAAGAATTATAGAGCATTGTGATGACACGGTCATGGAACATTGTGATGACAAGAATTCTGGAGCATTGTGATGACAAGGGCCATGGAGCATTGTGATGACACGGTCATGAACAATGTGATGACAAGAATTCTGGAGCATTGTGATGACAAGGGCCATGGAGCATTGTAATGAAACTTTTCATTGTGCACCGCGATGACAAGGGAGATGGAGTAATGTGATGAAACTGGTCCTGGAGCATTGTAATAACTAAAGCCATTGAGCATTGCGATGACAGGCATCATGGAGCATTGTGAAGAAAGGGGTCATGGGGAATTGTAATGACAATACAGAAATGTGATGAAAATGGTCAACAAGCAAAGTGATTAAAGTGGTCACTTAGAATTGTCATGAAAAACTATATAAGGCATTGTGATGACAAAGGTCATGGAGAACTGTGAAGACCAGGGTCATGTAGCATTGTGATGACACGGTCATGGAACATTGTGATGACAAGAATTATGGAGCATTGTGATGACACGGTCATGGAACATTGTGATGACAAGAATTCTGGAGCATTATGATGACAAGGGCCATGGAGCATTGTGATGACACGGTCATGGAACATTGTGATGAAAAGAATTCTGGAGCATTGTGATGACAAGGGCCATGGAGCATTGTGATGACACGATCATGGAACATTGTGATGACAAGAATTCTGGAGCATTGTGATGACAAGGGCCAAGGAGCATTGTGATGACACCGTCATGGAACATTGTGATGAAAGAATTCTGGAGCATTGTGATGACAAGGGCCATGGAGCATTGTGATGACAAGTGTCATGGAGCATTGTAATGAAATTTTTCATTGTGCACCGTGATGACAAGGGAGATGGAGTAATGTGATGAAACTGGTCCTGGGGCATTGTAATAACAAAAGCTATTGAGCATTGTGATGACAGGCATCATGGAGCATTGTGAAGAAAGGGGTCTTGGGGAATTGTAATGACAATAGAGAAATGTGATGAAAATGGTCAGCAAGCAAAGTGATTAAAGTGGTCACTTAGAATTGTCATGAAAAACTATATAGAGCATTGTGATGAGAAAGGTCATGGAGAACTGTGAAGACCAGGGTCATGTAGCATTGTGATGACACGGTCATGGAACATTGTGATGACAAGAATTCTGGAGCATTATGATGACAAGGGCCATGGAGCATTGTGATGACACGGTCATGGAGTATTGTGATGAAAAGAATTCTGGAGCATTGTGATGACAAGGGCCATGGAGCATTGTGATGACACGGTCATGGAACATTGTGATGACAAGAATTCTGGAGCATTGTGATGACAAGGGCCATGGAGCATTGTGATAACACGGTCATGGGTCATTGTTATGACAAGAATTCTGGAGCATTGTGATGAGAACGGCCATGGAGCATTGTGATGACACGGTCATGGAACATTGTGATGACAAGAATTCTGGAGCATTGTGATGACAAGGGCCATGGAGCATTGTGATGACACGGTCATGGAACATTGTGATGACAAGAATTCTGGTGCATTGTGATGACAAGGGCCATGGAGAATTGTGATGACATGGTCATGGAACATTTTGATGACAAGAATTCCGGAGCATTGTGATGACATGTGTCATGGAGCATTGTAATGAAACTTTTCATTGTGCACCGTGATGACAAGGGAGATGGAGTAATGTGATGAAACTGGTCCTGGAGCATTGTAATAACAATAGCCATTGAGCATTGTGATGACAGGCATCATGGAGCATTGTGAAGAAAGGGGTCATGGGGAATTGTAATGACAATAGAGAAATGTGATGAAAATGGTCAGCAAGCAAAGTGATTAAAGTGGTCATTTAGAATTGTCATGAAAAACTATATAGAGCATTGTGATGACAAAGGTCATGGAGAACTGTGATGACCAGGGTCATGTAGCATTGTGATGACACGGTTATGGAACATTGTGATGACAAGAATTATGGAGCATTGTGATGACACGGTCATGGAACATTGTGATGACAAGAATTATGGAGCATTGTGATGACACGGTCATGGAACATTGTGATGAAAGGAATTCTGGAGCATTGTGATGACAAGGGCCATGGAGCATTGTGATGACACGGTCATGGAACATTGTGATGACAAGAATTCTGGAGCATTGTGATGACACGGTCATGGAACTTTGTGATGAAAGGAATTGTGGAGCATTGTGATGACAAGGGCCATGGAGCATTGTGATGACACGGTCATGGAACATTGTGATGACAAGAATTCTCGAGCATTGTGATGACAAGGGCCATGGATCATTGTGATGACACGGTCATGGAACATTGTAATGACAAGAATTCTGGAGAATTGTGATGACACGGTCATGGAACATTGTGATGACAAGAATTATGGAGCATTGTGATGACACGGTCATGGAACATTGTGATGAAAAGAATTCTGGAGCATTGTGATGACAAGGGCCATGGAGCATTGTGATGACACGGTCATGGAACATTGTGATGAAAGAATTCTGGAGCATTGTGATGACAAGGGCCATGGAGCATTGTGATGACAAGGGCTAAGGAGCATTGTGATGACACGGTCATGGAACATTGTGATGACAAGAATTCTGGAGCATTGTGATGACAAGGGCCATGGTGCATTGTGATGACACCGTCAAGGAACTTTGTGATGACAAGCAATCTGGAGCATTGTGATGACCAGGGCCATGGAGCATTGTGATGACACGGTCATGGAACATTGTGATGACAAGAATTCTGGAGCATTGTGATGACAAGGGCCATGGAGCATTGTGATGACACGGTCATGGAACATTGTGATGAAAGAATTCTGGAGCATTGTGATGACAAGGGCCATGGAGCATTGTGATGACAAGGGCCATGGAGCATTGTGATGACACGGTCATGGAACATTGTGATGACAAGAATTCTGGAGCATTGTGATGACAAGGGCCATGGTGCATTGTGAAGACACGGTCATGGAACTTTGTGATGACAAGCAATCTGGAGCATTGTGATGACCAGGGCCATGGAGCATTGTGATGACACGGTCATGGAACATTGTGATGACAAGAATTCTGGAGCATTGTGATGACAAGGGCCATGGAGCATTGTGATGACACGGTCATGGATCATTGTGATGAAAGAATTCTGGAGCATTGTGATGACAAGGGCCATGGAGCATTGTGATGACAAGTGTCATGGAGCATTGTAATGAGAGGTTTCATTGTGCACCGTGATGACAAGGGGCATGGAGTATTGTGATGAAATTGGTCCTGGAGCATTGTGATAACAAAAGCCATTGAGCATTGTGATGACAGGCATCATGGAGCATTGTGAAGAAAGGGGTCATGGGAAATTGTAATGACAATAGAGAAATGTGATGAAAATGTTCAGCAAGCAAAGTGATTAAAGTGGTCATTTAGAATTGTCATGAAAATCTACATAGAGCATTGTGATGGCAAAGGTCATGGAGAACTGTGATGACTAGGGTCATGTAGCATTGTTATGACACGGTCATGGAACATTGTGATGACAAGTATTATAGAGCATTGTGATGAAACGGTCATGGAACATTGTGATGACAAGAATTATGGAGCATTGTGATGACACGGTCATGGAACATTGTGATGACAAGAATTATGGAGCATTGTGATGACACGGTCATGGAACATTGTGATGACAAGAATTCTGGAGCATTGTGATGACAAGGGCCATGGAGCATTGTGATGACACGATCATGGAACATTGTGATGACAAGGGCCATGGAGCATTGTGATGACACGATCATGGAACATTGTGATGAAAGGAATTGTGGAGCATTGTGATGACAAGGGCCATGGTGCATTGTGAAGACACGGTCATGGAACTTTGTGATGACAAGCAATCTGGAGCATTGTGATGACCAGGGCCATGGAGCATTGTGATGACACGGTCATGGAACATTGTGATGACAAGAATTCTGGAGCATTGTGATGACAAGGGCCATGGAGCATTGTGATGACACGGTCATGGAACATTTTGATGACAAGAATTCTGGAGCATTGTGATGACATGTGTCATGGAGCATTGTAATGAAACTTTTCATTGTGCACCGTGATGACAAGGGAGATGGAGTAATGTGATGAAACTGGTCCTGGAGCATTGTAATAACAATAGCCATTGAGCATTGTGATGACAGGCATCATGGAGCATTGTGAAGAAAGGGGTCATGGGGAATTGTAATGACAATAGAGAAATATGATGAAAATGGTCAGCAAGCAAAGTGATTAAAGTGGTCATTTAGAATTGTCATGAAAAACTATATAGAGCATTGTGATGACAAAGGTCATGGAGAACTGTGATGACCAGGGTCATGTAGCATTGTGATGACAAGGTTATGGAACATTGTGATGACAAGAATTATGGAGCATTGTGATGACACGGTCATGGAACTTTGTGATGAAAGGAATTGTGGAGCATTGTGATGACAAGGGCCATGGAGCATTGTGATGACACGGTCATGGAACATTGTGATGACAAGAATTCTCGAGCATTGTGATGACAAGGGCCATGGATCATTGTGATGACACGGTCATGGAACATTGTAATGACAAGAATTCTGGAGCCTTGTGATGACACGGTCATGGAACATTGTGATGACAAGAATTATGGAGCATTGTGATGACACGGTCATGGAACATTGTGATGAAAAGAATTCTGGAGCATTGTGATGACAAGGGCCATGGAGCATTGTGATGACACGGTCATGGAACATTGTGATGAAAGAATTCTGGAGCATTGTGATGACAAGGGCCATGGAGCATTGTGATGACAAGGGCTATGGAGCATTGTGATGACACGGTCATGGATCATTGTGATGACAAGAATTCTGGAGGATTGTGATGACAAGGGCCATGGTGCATTGTGATGACACCGTCAAGGAACTTTGTGATGACAAGCAATCTGGAACATTGTGATGACCAGGGCCATGGAGCATTGTGATGACACGGTCATGGAACATTGTGATGACAAGAATTCTGGAGCATTGTGATGACAAGGGCCATGGAGCATTGTGATGACACGGTCATGGAACATTGTGATGAAAGAATTCTGGAGCATTGTGATGACAAGGGCCATGGAGCATTGTGATGACAAGGGCCATGGAGCATTGTGATGACACGGTCATGGAACATTGTGATGACAAGAATTCTGGAGCATTGTGATGACAAGGGCCATGGTGCATTGTGAAGACACGGTCATGGAACTTTGTGATGACAAGCAATCTGGAGCATTGTGATGACCAGGGCCATGGAGCATTGTGATGACACGGTCATGGAACATTGTGATGACAAGAATTCTGGAGCATTGTGATGACAAGGGCCATGGAGCATTGTGATGACACGGTCATGGAACATTGTGATGAAAGAATTCTGGAGCATTGTGATGACAAGGGCCATGGAGCATTGTGATGACAAGTGTCATGGAGCATTGTAATGAGAGGTTTCATTGTGCACCGTGATGACAAGGGGCATGGAGTATTGTGATGAAATTGGTCCTGGAGCATTGTGATAACAAAAGCCATTGAGCATTGTGATGACAGGCATCATGGAGCATTGTGAAGAAAGGGGTCATGGGAAATTGTAATGACAATAGAGAAATGTGATGAAAATTGTCAGCAAGCAAAGTGATTAAAGTGGTCATTTAGAATTGTCATGAAAATCTACATAGAGCATTGTGATGGCAAAGGTCATGGAGAACTGTGATGACTAGGGTCATGTAGCATTGTTATGACACGGTCATGGAACATTGTGATGACAAGTATTATGGAGCATTGTGATGAAACGGTCATGGAACATTGTGATGACAAGAATTCTGGAGCATTGTGATGACAAGGGCCATGGAGCATTGTGATGACACGGTCATGGAACATTGTGATTACAAGAATTCTGGAGCATTGTGATGACACGGTCATGGAACATTGTGATGACAAGAATTATGGAGCATTGTGATGACAAGGGCCATGGAGCATTGTGATGACACGGTCATGGAACATTGTGATGAAAGAATTCTGGAGCATTGTGATGACAAGGGCCATGGAGCATTGTGATGACAAGGGCTATGGAGCATTGTGATGACACGGTCATGGATCATTGTGATGACAAGAATTCTGGAGGATTGTGATGACAAGGGCCATGGTGCATTGTGATGACACCGTCAAGGAACTTTGTGATGACAAGCAATCTGGAACATTGTGATGACCAGGGCCATGGAGCATTGTGATGACACGGTCATGGAACATTGTGATGACAAGAATTCTGGAGCATTGTGATGACAAGGGCCATGGAGCATTGTGATGACACGGTCATGGAACATTGTGATGAAAGAATTCTGGAGCATTGTGATGACAAGGGCCATGGAGCATTGTGATGACAAGGGCCATGGAGCATTGTGATGACACGGTCATGGAACATTGTGATGACAAGAATTCTGGAGCATTGTGATGACAAGGGCCATGGTGCATTGTGAAGACACGGTCATGGAACTTTGTGATGACAAGCAATCTGGAGCATTGTGATGACCAGGGCCATGGAGCATTGTGATGACACGGTCATGGAACATTGTGATGACAAGAATTCTGGAGCATTGTGATGACAAGGGCCATGGAGCATTGTGATGACACGGTCATGGAACATTGTGATGAAAGAATTCTGGAGCATTGTGATGACAAGGGCCATGGAGCATTGTGATGACAAGTGTCATGGAGCATTGTAATGAGAGGTTTCATTGTGCACCGTGATGACAAGGGGCATGGAGTATTGTGATGAAATTGGTCCTGGAGCATTGTGATAACAAAAGCCATTGAGCATTGTGATGACAGGCATCATGGAGCATTGTGAAGAAAGGGGTCATGGGAAATTGTAATGACAATAGAGAAATGTGATGAAAATTGTCAGCAAGCAAAGTGATTAAAGTGGTCATTTAGAATTGTCATGAAAATCTACATAGAGCATTGTGATGGCAAAGGTCATGGAGAACTGTGATGACTAGGGTCATGTAGCATTGTTATGACACGGTCATGGAACATTGTGATGACAAGTATTATGGAGCATTGTGATGAAACGGTCATGGAACATTGTGATGACAAGAATTCTGGAGCATTGTGATGACAAGGGCCATGGAGCATTGTGATGACACGGTCATGGAACATTGTGATTACAAGAATTCTGGAGCATTGTGATGACACGGTCATGGAACATTGTGATGACAAGAATTATGGAGCATTGTGATGACACGGTCATGGAACATTGTGATGACAAGAATTCTGGAGCATTATGATGACAAAGGCCATGGAGCATTGTGATGACATGGTCATGGAACATTGTGATGAAAAGAATTCTGGAGCATTGTGATGACAAGGGCCATGGAGCATTGTGATGACACGATCATGGAACATTGTGATGACAAGAATTCTGGAGCATTGTGATGACAAGGGCCATGGAGCATTGTGATGACACGGTCATGGAACATTGTGATGACAAGAATTCTGGAGCATTGTGATGACAAGGGACATGGAGCATTGTGATGACATGGTCATGAAACATTGTGATGACAAGAATTCTGGAGCATTGTGATGACATGTGTCATGGAGCATTGTAATGAAACTTTTCATTGTGTACCGTGATGACAAGGGAGATGGAGTAATGTGATGAAACTGGTCCTGGAGCATTGTAATAACAAAAGCCATTGAGCATTGTGATGACAGGCATCATGGAGCATTGTGAAGAAAGGGGTCATGGGGAATTGTAATGACAATAGAGAAATGTGATGAAAATGGTCAGCAAGCAAAGTGATTAAAGTGGTCACTTAGAATTGTCATGAAAAACTATATAGAGCATTGTGATGAGAAATGTCATGGAGAACTGTGAAGACCAGGGTCATGTAGCATTGTGATGACACGGTCATGGAACATTGTGATGACAAGAATTATGGAGCATTGTGATGACACGGTCATGGAACATTGTGATGACAAGAATTATGGAGCATTGTGATGACACGGTCATCGAACATTGTGATGACAAGAATTCTGGAGCATTATGATGACAAGGGCCATGGAGCATTGTGATGACACGGTCATGGAAAATTGTGATGAAAACAAATCTGGAGCATTGTGATGACAAGGGCCATGGAACATTGTGATGACACGGTCATGGAACATTGTGATGACAAGAATTCTGGAGCATTGTGATGACAAGGGCCATGGAGCATTGTGATGTCACGGTCATGGAACATTGTGATGACAAGAATTCGGGAGCATTGTGATGACAAGGGCCATGGTGTATTGTGATGACATGTTCATGGAACTTTGTGATGACAAGCAATCTGGAGCATTGTGATGACAAGTGTCATGGAGCATTGTAATGAGAGGTTTCATTGTGCACCGTGATGACAAGGGGGTTGGAGTATTGTGATGAAACTGGTCCTGGAGCATTGTGATAACAAAAGCCATTGAGCATTGTGATGACAGGCATCATGGAGCATTGTTAAGAAAGGGGTCATGGGAAATTGTAATGACAATAGAGAAATGTGATGAAAATGGTCAGCAAGCAAAGTGATTAAAGTGGTCATTTAGAATTGTCATGAAAAACTATATAGAGCATTGTGATGACACGGTCATGGAACATTATGATGACAAGAATTATGGAGCATTGTGATGACACGGTAATGGAACATTGTGATGACAAGAATTATGGAGCATTGTGATGACACGGTCATGGAACATTGTGATGACAAGAATTCTGGAGTATTGTGATGACAAGGGCCAAGGAGCATTGTGATGACACGGTCATGGAACATTGTGATGACAAGAATTCTCGAGCATTGTGATGACAAGGGCCATGGAGCATTGTGATGACACGGTCATGGAACATTGTGATGACAAGAATTCTGGAGCATTGTGATGACACGGTCATGAAACATTGTGATGACAAAAATTATGTACCATTGTGATGACACGGTCATGGAACATTGTGATGAAAAGAATTCTGGAGCATTGTGATGACATGTGTCATAGAGCATTGTAATCAAACTTTTCATTGTGCTCCGTGATGACAAGGGGGATGGAGTATTGTGATGAAACTGGTCCTGGAGCATTGTGATAACAAAAGCCATTGAGCATTGCGATGATAGGCATCATGGAGCATTGTGAAGAAAGGGGTCATGGGGAATTGTAATGACAATAGAGAAATGTGATGAAAACGGTCAGCAAGCAAAGTGATTAAAGTGGTCATTTAGAATTGTCATGAAAAACTATATAGAGCATTGTGATGACAAAGGTCATGGAGAACTGTGATGACCAGGGTCATGTAGCATTGTGATGACACGGTCATGGAACATTGTGATGACAAGAATTATGGAGCATTGTGATGACACGGTCATGGAACATTGTGATGACAAGAATTATGGAGCATTGTGATGACACGGTCATGGAACATTGTGATGAAAGGAATTGTGGAGCATTGTGATGACAAGGGCCATGGTGCATTGTGAAGACACGGTCATGGAACTTTGTGATGACAAGCAATCTGGAGCATTGTGATGACCAGGGCCATGGAGCATTGTGATGACACGGTCATGGAACATTGTGATGACAAGAATTCTGGAGCATTGTGATGACAAGGGCCATGGAGCATTGTGATGACACGGTCATGGAACATTTTGATGACAAGAATTCTGGAGCATTGTGATGACATGTGTCATGGAGCATTGTAATGAAACTTTTCATTGTGCACCGTGATGACAAGGGAGATGGAGTAATGTGATGAAACTGGTCCTGGAGCATTGTAATAACAATAGCCATTGAGCATTGTGATGACAGGCATCATGGAGCATTGTGAAGAAAGGGGTCATGGGGAATTGTAATGACAATAGAGAAATATGATGAAAATGGTCAGCAAGCAAAGTGATTAAAGTGGTCATTTAGAATTGTCATGAAAAACTATATAGAGCATTGTGATGACAAAGGTCATGGAGAACTGTGATGACCAGGGTCATGTAGCATTGTGATGACAAGGTTATGGAACATTGTGATGACAAGAATTATGGAGCATTGTGATGACACGGTCATGGAACTTTGTGATGAAAGGAATTGTGGAGCATTGTGATGACAAGGGCCATGGAGCATTGTGATGACACGGTCATGGAACATTGTGATGACAAGAATTCTCGAGCATTGTGATGACAAGGGCCATGGATCATTGTGATGACACGGTCATGGAACATTGTAATGACAAGAATTCTGGAGCATTGTGATGACACGGTCATGGAACATTGTGATGACAAGAATTATGGAGCATTGTGATGACACGGTCATGGAACATTGTGATGAAAAGAATTCTGGAGCATTGTGATGACAAGGGCCATGGAGCATTGTGATGACACGGTCATGGAACATTGTGATGAAAGAATTCTGGAGCATTGTGATGACAAGGGCCATGGAGCATTGTGATGACAAGGGCTATGGAGCATTGTGATGACACGGTCATGGATCATTGTGATGACAAGAATTCTGGAGGATTGTGATGACAAGGGCCATGGTGCATTGTGATGACACCGTCAAGGAACTTTGTGATGACAAGCAATCTGGAACATTGTGATGACCAGGGCCATGGAGCATTGTGATGACACGGTCATGGAACATTGTGATGACAAGAATTCTGGAGCATTGTGATGACAAGGGCCATGGAGCATTGTGATGACACGGTCATGGAACATTGTGATGAAAGAATTCTGGAGCATTGTGATGACAAGGGCCATGGAGCATTGTGATGACAAGGGCCATGGAGCATTGTGATGACACGGTCATGGAACATTGTGATGACAAGAATTCTGGAGCATTGTGATGACAAGGGCCATGGTGCATTGTGAAGACACGGTCATGGAACTTTGTGATGACAAGCAATCTGGAGCATTGTGATGACCAGGGCCATGGAGCATTGTGATGACACGGTCATGGAACATTGTGATGACAAGAATTCTGGAGCATTGTGATGACAAGGGCCATGGAGCATTGTGATGACACGGTCATGGAACATTGTGATGAAATAATTCTGGAGCATTGTGATGACAAGGGCCATGGAGCATTGTGATGACAAGTGTCATGGAGCATTGTAATGAGAGGTTTCATTGTGCACCGTGATGACAAGGGGCATGGAGTATTGTGATGAAATTGGTCCTGGAGCATTGTGATAACAAAAGCCATTGAGCATTGTGATGACAGGCATCATGGAGCATTGTGAAGAAAGGGGTCATGGGAAATTGTAATGACAATAGAGAAATGTGATGAAAATTGTCAGCAAGCAAAGTGATTAAAGTGGTCATTTAGAATTGTCATGAAAATCTACATAGAGCATTGTGATGGCAAAGGTCATGGAGAACTGTGATGACTAGGGTCATGTAGCATTGTTATGACACGGTCATGGAACATTGTGATGACAAGTATTATGGAGCATTGTGATGAAACGGTCATGGAACATTGTGATGACAAGAATTCTGGAGCATTGTGATGACAAGGGCCATGGAGCATTGTGATGACACGGTCATGGAACATTGTGATTACAAGAATTCTGGAGCATTGTGATGACACGGTCATGGAACATTGTGATGACAAGAATTATGGAGCATTGTGATGACACGGTCATGGAACATTGTGATGACAAGAATTCTGGAGCATTATGATGACAAAGGCCATGGAGCATTGTGATGACATGGTCATGGAACATTGTGATGAAAAGAATTCTGGAGCATTGTGATGACAAGGGCCATGGAGCATTGTGATGACACGATCATGGAACATTGTGATGACAAGAATTCTGGAGCATTGTGATGACAAGGGCCATGGAGCATTGTGATGACACGGTCATGGAACATTGTGATGACAAGAATTCTGGAGCATTGTGATGACAAGGGACATGGAGCATTGTGATGACATGGTCATGAAACATTGTGATGACAAGAATTCTGGAGCATTGTGATGACATGTGTCATGGAGCATTGTAATGAAACTTTTCATTGTGTACCGTGATGACAAGGGAGATGGAGTAATGTGATGAAACTGGTCCTGGAGCATTGTAATAACAAAAGCCATTGAGCATTGTGATGACAGGCATCATGGAGCATTGTGAAGAAAGGGGTCATGGGGAATTGTAATGACAATAGAGAAATGTGATGAAAATGGTCAGCAAGCAAAGTGATTAAAGTGGTCACTTAGAATTGTCATGAAAAACTATATAGAGCATTGTGATGAGAAATGTCATGGAGAACTGTGAAGACCAGGGTCATGTAGCATTGTGATGACACGGTCATGGAACATTGTGATGACAAGAATTATGGAGCATTGTGATGACACGGTCATGGAACATTGTGATGACAAGAATTATGGAGCATTGTGATGACACGGTCATCGAACATTGTGATGACAAGAATTCTGGAGCATTATGATGACAAGGGCCATGGAGCATTGTGATGACACGGTCATGGAAAATTGTGATGAAAACAAATCTGGAGCATTGTGATGACAAGGGCCATGGAACATTGTGATGACACGGTCATGGAACATTGTGATGACAAGAATTCTGGAGCATTGTGATGACAAGGGCCATGGAGCATTGTGATGTCACGGTCATGGAACATTGTGATGACAAGAATTCGGGAGCATTGTGATGACAAGGGCCATGGTGCATTGTGATGACATGTTCATGGAACTTTGTGATGACAAGCAATCTGGAGCATTGTGATGACAAGTGTCATGGAGCATTGTAATGAGAGGTTTCATTGTGCACCGTGATGACAAGGGGGTTGGAGTATTGTGATGAAACTGGTCCTGGAGCATTGTGATAACAAAAGCCATTGAGCATTGTGATGACAGGCATCATGGAGCATTGTTAAGAAAGGGGTCATGGGAAATTGTAATGACAATAGAGAAATGTGATGAAAATGGTCAGCAAGCAAAGTGATTAAAGTGGTCATTTAGAATTGTCATGAAAAACTATATAGAGCATTGTGATGACACGGTCATGGAACATTATGATGACAAGAATTATGGAGCATTGTGATGACACGGTAATGGAACATTGTGATGACAAGAATTATGGAGCATTGTGATGACACGGTCATGGAACATTGTGATGACAAGAATTCTGGAGTATTGTGATGACAAGGGCCAAGGAGCATTGTCATGACACGGTCATGGAACATTGTGATGACAAGAATTCTCGAGCATTGTGATGACAAGGGCCATGGAGCATTGTGATGACACGGTCATGGAACATTGTGATGACAAGAATTCTGGAGCATTGTGATGACACGGTCATGAAACATTGTGATGACAAAAATTATGTACCATTGTGATGACACGGTCATGGAACATTGTGATGAAAAGAATTCTGGAGCATTGTGATGACATGTGTCATAGAGCATTGTAATCAAACTTTTCATTGTGCTCCGTGATGACAAGGGGGATGGAGTATTGTGATAAAACTGGGCCTGGAGCATTGTGATAACAAAAGCCATTGAGCATTGTGATGACAGGCATCATGGAGCATTGTGAAGAAAGGGGTCATGGGGAATTGTAATGACAATAGAGAAATGTGATGAAAACGGTCAGCAAGCAAAGTGATTAAAGTGGTCATTTAGAATTGTCATGAAAAACTATATAGAGCATTGTGATGACAAAGGTCATGGAGAACTGTGATGACCAGGGTCATGTAGCATTGTGATGACACGGTCATGGAACATTGTGATGACAAGAATTCTGGAGCATTATGATGACAAGGGCCATGGAGCATTGTGATGACACGGTCATGGAACATTGTGATGAAAACAAATCTGGAGCATTGTGATGACACGGTCATGGAACATTGTGATGACAAGAATTATGGAGCATTGTGATGACACGGTCATGGAACATTGAGATGACAAGAATTCTGGAGCATTATGATGACAAGGGCCATGGAGCATTGTGATGACACGGTCATGGAAAATTGTGATGAAAACAAATCTGGAGCATTGTGATGACAAGGGCCATGGAACATTGTGATGACACGGTCATGGAACATTGTGATGACAAGAATTCTGGAGCATTGTGATGACAAGGGCCATGGAGCATTGTGATGACACGGTCATGGAACATTTTGATGACAAGAATTCTGGAGCATTGTGATGACATGTGTCATGGAGCATTGTAATGAAACTTTTCATTGTGCACCGTGATGACAAGGGAGATGGAGTAATGTGATGAAACTGGTCCTGGAGCGTTGTAATAACAATAGCCATTGAGCATTGTGATGACAGGCATCATGGAGCATTGTGAAGAAAGGGGTCATGGGGAATTGTAATGACAATAGAGAAATGTGATGAAAATGGTCAGCAAGCAAAGTGATTAAAGTGGTCATTTAGAATTGTCATGAAAAACTATATAGAGCATTGTGATGACAAAGGTCATGGAGATCTGTGATGACCAGGGTCATGTAGCATTGTGATGACAAGGTTATGGAACATTGTGATGACAAGAATTATGGAGCATTGTGATGACACGGTCATGGAACATTGTGATGACAAGAATTATGGAGCATTGTGATGACACGGTCATGGAACATTGTGATGAAAGGAATTGTGGAGCATTGTGATGACAAGGGCCATGGTGCATTGTGAAGACACGGTCATGGAACTTTGTGATGACAAGCAATCTGGAGCATTGTGATGACCAGGGCCATGGAGCATTGTGATGATACGGTCATGGAACATTGTGATGACAAGAATTCTGGAGCATTGTGGTGACAAGGGCCATGGAGCATTGTGATGACACGGACATGGAACATTGTGATGACAAGAATTCTGGAGCATTGTGATGACAAGGGCCATGGTGCATTGTGAAGACACGGTCATGGAACTTTGTGATGACAAGCAATCTGGAGCATTGTGATGACCAGGGCCATGGAGCATTGTGATGACACGGTCATGGAACATTGTGATGACAAGAATTCTGGAGCATTGTGATGACAAGGGCCATGGAGCATTGTGATGACACGGTCATGGAACATTGTGATGAAAGAATTCTGGAGCATTGTGATGACAAGGGCCATGGAGCATTGTGATGACAAGTGTCATGGAGCATTGTAATGAGAGGTTTCATTGTGCACCGTGATGACAAGGGGGATGGAGTATTGTGATGAAACTGGTCCTGGAGCATTGTGATAACAAAAGCCATTGAGCATTGTGATGACAGGCCTCATGGAGCATTGTGAAGAAATGGGTCATGGGAAATTGTAATGACAATAGAGAAATGTGATGAAAATGGTCAGCAAGCAAAGTGATTAAAGTGGTCATTTAGAATTGTCATGAAAATCTACATAGAGCATTGTGATGGCAAAGGTCATGGAGAAATGTGATGACCAGGGTCATGTAGCATTGTTATGACACGGTCATGGAACATGTGATGACAAGTATTATGGAGCATTGTGATGAAACGGTCATGGAACACTGTGATGACAAGAATTCTGGAGCATTGTGATGACAAGGGCCATGGAGCATTGTGATGACACGGTCATGGAACATTGTGATTACAAGAATTCTGGAGCATTGTGAGGACACGGTCATGGAACATTGTGATGACAAGAATTATGGAGCATTGTGATGACACGGTCATGGAACATTGTGATGACAAGAATTCTGGAGCATTATGATGACAAAGGCCATGGAGCATTGTGATGACATGGTCATGGAACATTGTGATGAAAAGAATTCTGGAGCATTGTGATGACAAGGGCCATGGAGCCTTGTGATGACACGATCATGGAACATTGTGATGACAAGAATTCTGGAGCATTGTGATGACAAGGGCCATGGAGCATTGTGATGACACGGTCATGGAACATTGTGATGACAAGAATTCTGGAGCATTGTGATGACAAGGGACATGGAGCATTGTGATGACATGGTCATGAAACATTGTGATGACAAGAATTCTGGAGCATTGTGATGACATGTGTCATGGAGCATTGTAATGAAACTTTTCATTGTGCACCGTGATGACAAGGGAGATGGAGTAATGTGATGAAACTGGTCCTGGAGCATTGTAATAACAAAAGCCATTGAGCATTGTGATGACAGGCATCATGGAGCATTGTGAAGAAAGGGGTCATGGGGAATTGTAATGACAATAGAGAAATGTGATGAAAATGGTCAGCAAGCAAAGTGATTAAAGTGGTCACTTAGAATTGTCATGAAAAACTATATAGAGCATTGTGATGAGAAATGTCATGGAGAACTGTGAAGACCAGGGTCATGTAGCATTGTGATGACACGGTCATGGAACATTGTGATGACAAGAATTATGGAGCATTGTGATGACACGGTCATGGAACATTGTGATGACAAGAATTATGGAGCATTGTGATGACACGGTCATCGAACATTGTGATGACAAGAATTCTGGAGCTTTGTGATGACAAGGGCCATGGAGCATTGTGATGACACGGTCATGGAACATTGTGATGAAAGAATTCTGGAGCATTGTGATGACAATGGCCATGGAGCATTGTGATGACATGGTCATCGAACATTGTGATGACAAGCAATCTGGAGCATTGTGATGACACTGTCATGGAACATTGTGATGACAAGAATTCTGGAGCATTGTGATGACAAGAATTCGGGAGCATTGTGATGACATGGGCCATGGTGCATTGTGATGACATGTTCATGGAACTTTGTGATGACAAGCAATCTGGAGCATTGTGATGACAAGTGTCATGGAGCATTGTAATGAGAGGTTTCATTGTGCACCGTGATGACAAGGGGGTTGGAGTATTGTGATGAAACTGGTCCTGGAGCATTGTGATAACAAAAGCCATTGAGCATTGTGATGACAGGCATCATGGAGCATTGTTAAGAAAGGGGTCATGGGAAATTGTAATGACAATAGAGAAATGTGATGAAAATGGTCAGCAAGCAAAGTGATTAAAGTGGTCATTTAGAATTGTCATGAAAAACTATATAGAGCATTGTGATGACACGGTCATGGAACATTATGATGACAAGAATTATGGAGCATTGTGATGACACGGTCATGGAACATTGTGATGACAAGAATTATGGAGCATTGTGATGACACGGTCATGGAACATTGTGATGACAAGAATTCTGGAGTATTGTGATGACAAGGGCCAAGGAGCATTGTGATGACACGGTCATGGAACATTGTGATGACAAGAATTCTCGAGCATTGTGATGACAAGGGCCATGGAGCATTGTGATGACACGGTCATGGAACATTGTGATGACAAGAATTCTGGAGCATTGTGATGACACGGTCATGAAACATTGTGATGACAAGAATTATGTAGCATTGTGATGACACGGTCATGGAACATTGTGATGAAAAGAATTCTGGAGCATTGTGATGACATGTGTCATAGAGCATTGTAATCAAACTTTTCATTGTGCTCCGTGATGACAAGGGGGATGGAGTATTGTGATGAAACTGGTCCTGGAGCATTGTGATAACAAAAGCCATTGAGCATTGTGATGACAGGCATCATGGAGCATTGTGAAGAAAGGGGTCATGGGGAATTGTAATGACAATAGAGAAATGTGATGAAAACGGTCAGCAAGCAAAGTGATTAAAGTGGTCATTTAGAATTGTCATGAAAAACTATATAGAGCATTGTGATGACAAAGGTCATGGAGAACTGTGATGACCAGGGTCATGTAGCATTGTGATGACACGGTCATGGAACATTGTGATGACAAGAATTCTGGAGCATTATGATGACAAGGGCCATGGAGCATTGTGATGACAAGAATTATGGAGCATTGTGATGACACGGTCATGGAACATTTTGATGACAAGAATTCTGGAGCATTGTGATGACAAGGGCCATGGAGCATTGTAATGAATCTTTTCATTGTGCACCGTGATGACAAGGGAGATGGAGTAATGTGATGAAAATGGTCCTGGAGCATTGTAATAACAAAAGCCATTGAGCATTGTGATGACAGGCATTATGGAGCATTGTGAAGAAAGGGGTCATGGGGAATTGTAATGACAATAGAGAAATGTGATGAAAATGGTCAGCAAGAAAAGTGATTAAAGTGGTCACTTAGAATTGTCATGAAAAACTATATAGAGCATTGTGATGACAAAGGTCATGGAGAACTGTGATGACCAGGGTCATGTAGCATTGTGATGACACGGTCATGGAACATTGTGATGACAAGAATTATGGAGCATTGTGATGACACGGTCATGGAACATTGTGATGACAAGAATTATAGAGCATTGTGATGACACAGTCATGGAACATTGTGATGACAAGAATTCTGGAGTATTGTGATGACAAGGGCCAAGGAGCATTGTGATGACACGGTCATGGAACATTGTGATGACAAGAATTCTCGAGCATTGTGATGACAAGGGCCATGGAGCATTGTGATGACACGGTCATGGAACATTGTGATGACAAGAATTCTGGAGCATTGTGATGACACGGTCATGAAACATTGTGATGACAAGAATTATGTAGCATTGTGATGACACGGTCATGGAACATTGTGATGAAAAGAATTCTGGAGCATTGTGATGACATGTGTCATGGAGCATTGTAATCAAACTTTTCATTGTGCTACGTGATGACAAGGGGGATGGAGTATTGTGATGAAACTGGTCCTGGAGCATTGTGATAACAAAAGCCATTGAGCATTGTGATGACAGGCATCATGGAGCATTGTGAAGAAAGGGGTCATGGGGAATTGTAATGACAATAGAGAAATGTGATGAAAACGGTCAGCAAGCAAAGTGATTAAAGTGGTCATTTAGAATTGTCATGAAAAACTATATAGAGCATTGTGATGACAAAGGTCATGGAGAACTGTGATGACCAGGGTCATGTAGCATTGTGATGACACGGTCATGGAACATTGTGATGACAAGAATTCTGGAGCATTATGATGACAAGGGCCATGGAGCATTGTGATGACATGGTCATGGAACATTTTGATGACAAGAATTCTGGAGCATTGTGATGACATGTGTCATGGAGCATTGTAATGAAACTTTTCATTGTGCACCGTGATGACAAGGGAGATGGAGTAATGTGATGAAACTGGTTCTGGAGCATTGTAATAACAATAGCCATTGAGCATTGTGATGACAGGCATCATGGAGCATTGTGAAGAAAGGGGTCATGGGGAATTGTAATGACAATAGAGAAATGTGATTTAAATGGTCAGCAAGCAAAGTGATTAAAGTGGTCATTTAGAATTGTCATGAAAAACTATATAGAGCATTGTGATGACAAAGGTCATGGAGAACTGTGATGACCAGGGTCATGTAGCATTGTGATGACACGGTTATGGAACATAGCGATGACAAGAATTATGGAGCATTGTGATGACACGGTCATGGAACATTGTGATGACAAGAATTATGGAGCATTGTGATGACACGGTCATGGAACATTGTGATGAAAGGAATTCTGGAGCATTGTGATGACAAGGGCCATGGAGCATTGTGATGACACGGTCATGGAACATTGTGATTACAAGAATTCTGGAGCATTGTGATGACACGGTCATGGAACATTGTGATGACAAGAATTATGGAGCATTGTGATGACACGGTCATGGAACATTGTGATGAAAAGAATTCTGGAGCATTGTGATGACAACGCCATGGAGCATTGTGATGACAAGGGCCATGGAGCATTGTGATGACACGGTCACGGAACATTGTGATGACAAGCAATCTGGAGCATTGTGATGACCAGGGCATGGAGCATTGTGATGACACTGTCATGGAACATTGTGATGACAAGAATTCTGGAGCATTGTGATGACAAGAATTCGGGAGCATTGTGATGACACGGTCATGGAACATTGTGATGACATGAATTCTGGAGCATTGTGATGACACGGTCATGGAACATTTTGATGACAAGGGTTATGGAGCATTGTGATGACACGGTCATGGAACATTGTGATGACAAGAATTCTGGAGCATTGTGATGACATGGTCATGGAACATTGTGATGACAAGAATTCTGGAGCATTGTGATGACATGTGTCATGGAGCATTGTAATGAAACTTTTCATTGTGCACCGTGATGACAAGGGAGATGGAGTAATGTGATGAAACTGGTCCTGGAGCATTGTAATAACAAAAGCCATTGAGCATTGTGATGACAGGCATCATGGAGCATTGTGTAGAAAGGGGTCATGGGGAATTGTAATGACAATAGAGAAATGTGATGAAAATGGTCAGCAAGCAAAGTGATTAAAGTGGTCACTTAGAATTGTTAGGAAAAACTATATAGAGCATTGTGATGAGAAATGTCATGGAGAACTGTGAAGACCAGGGTCATGTAGCATTGTGATGACACGGTCATGGAACATTGTGATGACAAGAATTATGGAGCATTGTGATGACACGGTCATGGAACATTGTGATGACAAGAATTATGGAGCATTGTGATGACACGGTCATCGAACATTGTGATGACAAGAATTCTGGAGCATTGTGATGACAAGGGCCATGGAGCATTGTGATGACACGGTCATGGAACATTTTGATGACAAGAATTCTGGAGCATTGTGATGACATGTGTCATGGAGCATTGTAATGAATCTTTTCATTGTGCACCGTGATGACAAGGGAGATGGAGTAATGTGATGAAACTGGTCCTGGAGCATTGTAATAACAATAGCCATTGAGCATTGTGATGACAGGCATCATGGAGCATTGTGAAGAAAGGGGTCATGGGAAATTGTAATGACAATAGAGAAATGTGATGAAAATGGTCAGCAAGCAAAGTGATTAAAGTGGTCATTTAGAATTGTCATGAAAAACTATATAGAGCATTGTGATGACAAAGGTCATGGAGAACTGTGATGACCAGGGTCATATAGCATTGTGATGACACGGTCATGGAACATTGTGATGACAAGAATTCTCGAGCATTGTGATGACAAGGGCCATGGATCATTGTGATGACACGGTCATGGAACAGTGTAATGACAAGAATTCTGGAGCATTGTGATGACACGGTCATGGAACATTGTGATGACAAGAATTATGGAGCATTGTGATGACACGGTCATGGAACATTGTGATGAAAAGAATTCTGGAGCATTGTGATGACAAGGGCCATGGAGCATTGTGATGACACGGTCATGGAACATTGTGATGAAAGAATTCTGGAGCATTGTGATGACAAGGGCCATGGAGCATTGTGATGACAAGGGCTATGGAGCATTGTGATGACACGGTCATGGAACATTGTGATGACAAGAATTCTGGAGCATTGTGATGACAAGGGCCATGGTGCATTGTGATGACACCGTCAAGGAACTTTGTGATGACAAGCAATCTGGAGCATTGTGATGACCAGGGCCATGGAGCATTGTGATGACACGGTCATGGAACATTGTGATGACAAGAATTCTGGAGCATTGTGATGACAAGGGCCATGGAGCATTGTGATGACACGGTCATGGAACATTGTGATGAAAGAATTCTGGAGCATTGTGATGACAAGGGCCATGGAGCATTGTGATGACAAGGGCCATGGAGCATTGTGATGACACGGTCATGGAACATTATGATGACAAGAATTCTGGAGCATTGTGATGACAAGGGCCATGGTGCATTGTGAAGACACGGTCATGGAACTTTGTGATGACAAGCAATCTGGAGCATTGTGATGACCAGGGCCATGGAGCATTGTGATGACACGGTCATGGAACATTGTGATGAGAAGAATTCTGGAGCATTGTGATGACAAGGGCCATGGAGCATTGTGATGACACGGTCATGGAACATTGTGATGAAAGAATTCTGGAGCATTGTGATGACAAGGGCCATGGAGCATTGTGATGACAAGTGTCATGGAGCATTGTAATGAGAGGTTTCATTGTGCACCGTGATGACAAGGGGCATGGAGTATTGTGATGAAACTGGTCCTGGAGCATTGTGATAACAAAAGCCATTGAGCATTGTGATGACAGGCATCATGGAGCATTGTGAAGAAAGGGGTCATGGGAAATTGTAATGACAATAGAGAAATGTGATGAAAATGGTCAGCAAGCAAAGTGATTAAAGTGGTCATTTAGAATTGTCATGAAAATCTACATAGAGCATTGTGATGGCAAAGGTCATGGAGAACTGTGATGACTAGGGTCATGTAGCATTGTTATGACACGGTCATGGAACATTGTGATGACAAGTATTATGGAGCATTGTGATGAAACGGTCATGGAACATTGTGATGACAAGAATTCTGGAGCATTGTGATGACAAGGGCCATGGAGCATTGTGATGACACGGTCATGGAACATAGTGATTACAAGAATTCTGGAGCATTGTGATGACACGGTCATGGAACATTGTGATGACAAGAATTATGGAGCATTGTGATGACACGGTCATGGAACATTGTGATGACAAGAATTCTGGAGCATTGTGATGACAAGGGCCATGGAGCATTGTGATGACACGATCATGGAACATTGTGATGACAAGAATTCTGGAGCATTGTGATGACAAGGGCCATGGAGCATTGTGATGACACGATCATGGAACATTGTGATGACAAGAATTATGGAGCATTGTGATGACACGGTCATCGAACATTGTGATGACAAGAATTCTGGAGCATTATGATGACAAGGGCCATGGAGCATTGTGATGACACGGTCATGGAAAATTGTGATGAAAACAAATCTGGAGCATTGTGATGACAAGGGCCATGGAACATTGTGATGACACGGTCATGGAACATTGTGATGACAAGAATTCTGGAGCATTGTGATGACAAGGGCCATGGAGCATTGTGATGACACGGTCATGGAACATTTTGATGACAAGAATTCTGGAGCATTGTGATGACATGTGTCATGGAGCATTGTAATGAAACTTTTCATTGTGCACCGTGATGACAAGGGAGATGGAGTAATGTGATGAAACTGGTCCTGGAGCATTGTAATAACAATAGCCATTGAGCATTGTGATGACAGGCATCATGGAGCATTGTGAAGAAAGGGGTCATGGGGAATTGTAATGACAATAGAGAAATGTGATGAAAATGGTCAGCAAGCAAAGTGATTAAAGTGGTCATTTAGAATTGTCATGAAAAACTATATAGAGCATTGTGATGACAAAGGTCATGGAGAACTGTGATGACCAGGGTCATGTAGCATTGTGATGACAAGGTTATGGAACATTGTGATGACAAGAATTATGGAGCATTGTGATGACATGGTCATGGAACTTTGTGATGAAAGGAATTGTGGAGCATTGTGATGACAAGGGCCATGGAGCATTGTGATGACACGGTCATGGAACATTTTGATGACAAGAATTCTGGAGCATTGTGATGACAAGGGCCATGGAGCATTGTGATGACACGGTCATGGAACATTGTGATGAAAGAATTCTGGAGCATTGTGATGACAAGGGCCATGGAGCATTGTGATGACAAGGGCCATGGAGCATTGTGATGACACGGTCATGGAACATTGTGATGACAAGAATTCTGGAGCATTGTGATGACAAGGGCCATGGTGCATTGTGAAGACACGGTCATGGAACTTTGTGATGACAAGCAATCTGGAGCATTGTGATGACCAGGGCCATGGAGCATTGTGATGACACGGTCATGGAACATTGTGATGAGAAGAATTCTGGAGCATTGTGATGACAAGGGCCATGGAGCATTGTGATGACACGGTCATGGAACATTGTGATGAAAGAATTCTGGAGCATTGTGATGACAAGGGCCATGGAGCATTGTGATGACAAGTGTCATGGAGCATTGTAATGAGAGGTTTCATTGTGCACCGTGATGACAAGGGGCATGGAGTATTGTGATGAAACTGGTCCTGGAGCATTGTGATAACAAAAGCCATTGAGCATTGTGATGACAGGCATCATGGAGCATTGTGAAGAAAGGGGTCATGGGAAATTGTAATGACAATAGAGAAATGTGATGAAAATGGTCAGCAAGCAAAGTGATTAAAGTGGTCATTTAGAATTGTCATGAAAATCTACATAGAGCATTGTGATGGCAAAGGTCATGGAGAACTGTGATGACTAGGGTCATGTAGCAATGTTATGACACGGTCATGGAACATTGTGATGACAAGTATTATGGAGCATTGTGATGAAACGGTCATGGAACATTGTGATGACAAGAATTCTGGAGCATTGTGATGACAAGGGCCATGGAGCATTGTGATGACACGGTCATGGAACATTGTGATTACAAGAATTCTGGAGCATTGTGATGACACGCTCATGGAACATTGTGATGACAAGAATTATGGAGCATTGTGATGACACGGTCATGGAACATTGTGATGACAAGAATTCTGGAGCATTGTGATGACAAGGGCCATGGAGCATTGTGATGACACGATCATGGAACATTGTGATGACAAGAATTCTGGAGCATTGTGATGACAAGGGCCATGGAGCATTGTGATGACACGATCATGGAACATTGTGATGACAAGAATTCTGGAGCATTGTGATGACAAGGGCCATGGAGCATTGTGATGACACGGTCATGGAACATTGTGATGACAAGAATTCTGGAGCATTGTGATGACAAGGGACATGGAGCATTGTGATGACATGGTCATGAAACATTGTGATGACAAGAATTCTGGAGCATTGTGATGACAAGGGCCATGGTGCATTGTGATGACACCGCCAAGGAACTTTGTGATGACAAGCAATCTGGAGCATTGTGATGACCAGGGCCATGGAGCATTGTGATGACACGGTCATGGAACATTGTGATGACAAGAATTCTGGAGCATTGTGATGACAAGGGCCATGGAGCATTGTGATGACACGGTCATGGAACATTGTGATGAAAGAATTCTGGAGCATTGTGATGACAAGGGCCATGGAGCATTGTGATGACACGGTCATGGAACATTGTGATGAGAAGAATTCTGGAGCATTGTGATGACAAGGGCCAAGGAGCATTGTGATGACACGGTCATGGAACATTGTGATGAAAGTATTCTGGAGCATTGTGATGACAAGGGCCATGGAGCATTGTGATGACAAGTGTCATGGAGCATTGTAATGAGAGGTTTCATTGTGCACCGTGATGACAAGGGGCATGGAGTATTGTGATGAAACTGGTCCTGGAGCATTGTGATAACAAAAGCCATTGAGCATTGTGATGACAGGCATCATGGAGCATTGTGAAGAAAGGGGTCATGGGAAATTATAATGACAATAGAGAAATGTGATGAAAATGGTCAGCAAGAAAGTGATTAAAGTGGTCATTTAGAATTGTCATGAAAATCTACATAGAGCATTGTGATGGCAAAGGTCATGGAGAACTGTGATGACTAGGGTCATGTAGCATTGTTATGACACGGTCATGGAACATTGTGATGACAAGTATTATGGAGCATTGTGATGAAACGGTCATGGAACATTGTGATGACAAGAATTCTGGAGCATTGTGATGACAAGGGCCATGGAGCATTGTGATGACACGGTCATGGAACATTGTGATTACAAGAATTCTGGAGCATTGTGATGACACGGTCATGGAACATTGTGATGACAAGAATTATGGAGCATTGTGATGACACGGTCATGGAACATTGTGATGACAAGAATTCTGGAGCATTGTGATGACAAGGGCCATGGAGCATTGTGATGACACGATCATGGAACATTGTGATGACAAGAATTCTGGAGCATTGTGATGACAAGGGCCATGGAGCATTGTGATGACACGATCATGGAACATTGTGATGACAAGAATTCTGGAGCATTGTGATGACAAGGGCCATGGAGCATTGTGATGACACGGTCATGGAACATTGTGATGACAAGAATTCTGGAGCATTGTGATGACAAGGGACATGGAGCATTGTGATGACACGGTCATGGAACATTTTGATGACAAGAATTCTGGAGCATTGTGATGACATGTGTCATGGAGCATTGTAATGAAACTTTTCATTGTGCACCGTGATGACAAGGGAGATGGAGTAATGTGATGAAACTGGTCCTGGAGCATTGTAATAACAATAGCCATTGAGCATTGTGATGACAGGCATCATGGAGCATTGTGAAGAAAGGGGTCATGGGGAATTGTAATGACAATAGAGAAATGTGATGAAAATGGTCAGCAAGCAAAGTGATTAAAGTGGTCATTTAGAATTGTCATGAAAAACTATATAGAGCATTGTGATGACAAAGGTCATGGAGAACTGTGATGACCAGGGTCATGTAGCATTGTGATGACAAGGTTATGGAACATTGTGATGACAAGAATTATGGAGCATTGTGATGACACGGTCATGGAACTTTGTGATGAAAGGAATTGTGGAGCATTGTGATGACAAGGGCCATGGAGCATTGTGATGACACGGTCATGGAACATTGTGATGACAAGAATTCTCGAGCATTGTGATGACAAGGGCCATGGATCATTGTGATGACACGGTCATGGAACATTGTAATGACAAGAATTCTGGAGCATTGTGATGACACGGTCATGGAACATTGTGATGACAAGAATTATGGAGCATTGTGATGACACGGTCATGGAACATTGTGATGAAAAGAATTCTGGAGCATTGTGATGACAAGGGCCATGGAGCATTGTGATGACACGGTCATGGAACATTGTGATGAAAGAATTCTGGAGCATTGTGATGACAAGGGCCATGGAGCATTGTGATGACAAGGGCTATGGAGCATTGTGATGACACGGTCATGGAACATTGTGATGACAAGAATTCTGGAGCATTGTGATGACAAGGGCCATGGTGCATTGTGATGACACCGTCAAGGAACTTTGTGATGACAAGCAATCTGGAGCATTGTGATGACCAGGGCCATGGAGCATTGTGATGACACGGTCATGGAACATTGTGATGACAAGAATTCTGGAGCATTGTGATGACAAGGGCCATGGAGCATTGTGATGACACGGTCATGGAACATTGTGATGAAAGAATTCTGGAGCATTGTGATGACAAGGGCCATGGAGCATTGTGATGACAAGGGCCATGAAGCATTGTGATGACACGGTCATGGAACATTGTGATGACAAGAATTCTGGAGCATTGTGATGACAAGGGCCATGGTGCATTGTGAAGACACGGTCATGGAACTTTGTGATGACAAGCAATCTGGAGCATTGTGATGACCAGGGCCATGGAGCATTGTGATGACACGGTCATGGAACATTGTGATGACAAGAATTCTGGAGCATTGTGATGACAAGGGCCATGGAGCATTGTGATGACACGGTCATGGAACATTGTGATGAAAGAATTCTGGAGCATTGTGATGACAAGGGCCATGGAGCATTGTGATGACAAGTGTCATGGAGCATTGTAATGAGAGGTTTCATTGTGCACCGTGATGACAAGGGGCATGGAGTATTGTGATGAAACTGGTCCTGGAGCATTGTGATAACAAAAGCCATTGAGCATTGTGATGACAGGCATCATGGAGCATTGTGAAGAAATGGGTCATGGGAAATTGTAATGACAATAGAGAAATGTGATGAAAATGGTCAGCAAGCAAAGTGATTAAAGTGGTCATTTAGAATTGTCATGAAAATCTACATAGAGCATTGTGATGGCAAAGGTCATGGAGAACTGTGATGACTAGGGTCATGTAGCATTGTTATGACACGGTCATGGAACATTGTGATGACAAGTATTATGGAGCATTGTGATGAAACGGTCATGGAACATTGTGATGACAAGAATTCTGGAGCATTGTGATGACAAGAATTCGGGAGCATTGTGATGACACGGTCATGGAACATTGTGATGACATGAATTCTGGAGCATTGTGATGACACGGTCATGGAACATTTTGATGACAAGGGTTATGGAGCATTGTGATGACACGGTCATGGAACATTGTGATGACAAGAATTCTGGAGCATTGTGATGACATGGTCATGGAACATTGTGATGACAAGAATTCTGGAGCATTGTGATGACATGTGTCATGGAGCATTGTAATGAAACTTTTCATTGTGCACCGTGATGACAAGGGAGATGGAGTAATGTGATGAAACTGGTCCTGGAGCATTGTAATAACAAAAGCCATTGAGCATTGTGATGACAGGCATCATGGAGCATTGTGTAGAAAGGGGTCATGGGGAATTGTAATGACAATAGAGAAATGTGATGAAAATGGTCAGCAAGCAAAGTGATTAAAGTGGTCACTTAGAATTGTCAGGAAAAACTATATAGAATATTGTGATGAGAAATGTCATGGAGAACTGTGAAGACCAGGGTCATGTAGCATTGTGATGACACGGTCATGGAACATTGTGATGACAAGAATTATGGAGCATTGTGATGACACGGTCATGGAACATTGTGATGACAAGAATTATGGAGCATTGTGATGACACGGTCATCGAACATTGTGATGACAAGAATTCTGGAGCATTGTGATGACAAGGGCCATGGAGCATTGTGATGACACGGTCATGGAAAATTGTGATGAAAACAAATCTGGAGCATTGTGATGACAAGGGCCATGGAACATTGTGATGACACGGTCATGGAACATTGTGATGACAAGAATTCTGGAGCATTGTGATGACAAGGGCCATGGAGCATTGTGATGACACGGTCATGGAACATTTTGATGACAAGAATTCTGGAGCATTGTGATGACATGTGTCATGGAGCATTGTAATGAAACTTTTCATTGTGCACCGTGATGACAAGGGAGATGGAGTAATGTGATGAAACTGGTCCTGGAGCATTGTAATAACAATAGCCATTGAGCATTGTGATGACAGGCATCATGGAGCATTGTGAAGAAAGGGGTCATGGGGAATTGTAATGACAATAGAGAAATGTGATGAAAATGGTCAGCAAGCAAAGTGATTAAAGTGGTCATTTAGAATTGTCATGAAAAACTATATAGAGCATTGTGATGACAAAGGTCATGGAGAACTGTGATGACCAGGGTCATGTAGCATTGTGATGACAAGGTTATGGAACATTGTGATGACAAGAATTATGGAGCATTGTGATGACACGGTCATGGAACTTTGTGATGAAAGGAATTGTGGAGCATTGTGATGACAAGGGCCATGGAGCATTGTGATGACACGGTCATGGAACATTGTGATGACAAGAATTCTCGAGCATTGTGATGACAAGGGCCATGGATCATTGTGATGACACGGTCATGGAACATTGTAATGACAAGAATTCTGGAGCATTGTGATGACACGGTCATGGAACATTGTGATGACAAGAATTCTGGAGCATTGTGATGACACGGTCATGGAACATTGTGATGAAAAGAATTCTGGAGCATTGTGATGACAAGGGCCATGGAGCATTGTGATGACACGGTCATGGAACATTGTGATGAAAGAATTCTGGAGCATTGTGATGACAAGGGCCATGGAGCATTGTGATGACAAGGGCTATGGAGCATTGTGATGACACGGTCATGGAACATTGTGATGACAAGAATTCTGGAGCATTGTGATGACAAGGGCCATGGTGCATTGTGATGACACCGTCAAGGAACTTTGTGATGACAAGCAATCTGGAGCATTGTGATGACCAGGGCCATGGAGCATTGTGATGACACGGTCATGGAACATTGTGATGACAAGAATTCTGGAGCATTGTGATGACAAGGGCCATGGAGCATTGTGATGACACGGTCATGGAACATTGTGATGAAAGAATTCTGGAGCATTGTGATGACAAGGGCCATGGAGCATTGTGATGACAAGGGCCATGGAGCATTGTGATGACACGGTCATGGAACATTGTGATGACAAGAATTCTGGAGCATTGTGATGACAAGGGCCATGGTGCATTGTGAAGACACGGTCATGGAACTTTGTGATGACAAGCAATCTGGAGCATTGTGATGACCAGGGCCATGGAGCATTGTGATGACACGGTCATGGAACATTGTGATGAGAAGAATTCTGGAGCATTGTGATGACAAGGGCCATGGAGCATTGTGATGACACGGTCATGGAACATTGTGATGAAAGAATTCTGGAGCATTGTGATGACAAGGGCCATGGAGCATTGTGATGACAAGTGTCATGGAGCATTGTAATGAGAGGTTTCATTGTGCACCGTGATGACAAGGGGCATGGAGTATTGTGATGAAACTGGTCCTGGAGCATTGTGATAACAAAAGCCATTGAGCATTGTGATGACAGGCATCATGGAGCATTGTGAAGAAAGGGGTCATGGGAAATTGTAATGACAATAGAGAAATGTGATGAAAATGGTCAGCAAGCAAAGTGATTAAAGTGGTCATTTAGAATTGTCATGAAAATCTACATAGAGCATTGTGATGGCAAAGGTCATGGAGAACTGTGATGACTAGGATCATGTAGCATTGTTATGACACGGTCATGGAACATTGTGATGACAAGTATTATGGAGCATTGTGATGAAACGGTCATGGAACATTGTGATGACAAGAATTCTGGAGCATTGTGATGACAAGGGCCATGGAGCATTGTGATGACACGGTCATGGAACATTGTGATTACAAGAATTCTGGAGCATTGTGATGACACGGTCATGGAACATTGTGATGACAAGAATTATGGAGCATTGTGATGACACGGTCATGGAACATTGTGATGACAAGAATTCTGGAGCATTGTGATGACAAGGGCCATGGTGCATTGTGATGACACGATCATGGAACATTGTGATGACAAGAATTCTGGAGCATTGTGATGACAAGGGACATGGAGCATTGTGATGACATGGTCATGAAACATTGTGATGACAAGAATTCTGGAGCATTGTGATGACAAGGGCCATGGTGCATTGTGATGACACCGTCAAGGAACTTTGTGATGACAAGCAATCTGGAGCATTGTGATGACCAGGGCCATGGAGCATTGTGATGACACGGTCATGGAACATTGTGATGACAAGAATTCTGGAGCATTGTGATGACAAGGGCCATGGAGCATTGTGATGACACGGTCATGGAACATTGTGATGAAAGAATTCTGGAGCATTGTGATGACAAGGGCCATGGAGCATTGTGATGACAAGTGTCATGGAGCATTGTAATGAGAGGTTTCATTGTGCACCGTGATGACAAGGGGCATGGAGTATTGTGATGAAATTGGTCCTGGAGCATTGTGATAACAAAAGCCATTGAGCATTGTGATGACAGGCATCATGGAGCATTGTGAAGAAAGGGGTCATGGGAAATTGTAATGACAATAGAGAAATGTGATGAAAATGGTCAGCAAGCAAAGTGATTAAAGTGGTCATTTAGAATTGTCATGAAAATCTACATAGAGCATTGTGATGGCAAAGGTCATGGAGAACTGTGATGACTAGGGTCATGTAGCATTGTTATGACACGGTCATGGAACATTGTGATGACAAGTATTATGGAGCATTGTGATGAAACGGTCATGGAACATTGTGATGACAAGAATTCTGGAGCATTGTGATGACAAGGGCCATGGAGCATTGTGATGACACGGTCATGGAACATTGTGATTACAAGAATTCTGGAGCATTGTGATGACACGGTCATGGAACATTGTGATGACAAGAATTATGGAGCATTGTGATGACACGGTCATGGAACATTGTGATGACAAGAATTCTGGAGCATTGTGATGACAAGGGCCATGGAGCATTGTGATGACACGATCATGGAACATTGTGATGACAAGAATTCTGGAGCATTGTGATGACAAGGGCCATGGAGCATTGTGATGACACGATCATGGAACATTGTGATGACAAGAATTCTGGAGCATTGTGATGACAAGGGCCATGGAGCATTGTGATGACACGGTCATGGAACATTGTGATGACAAGAATTCTGGAGCATTGTGATGACAAGGGACATGGAGCATTGTGATGACATGGTCATGAAACATTGTGATGACAAGAATTCTGGAGCATTGTGATGACATGTGTCATGGAGCATTGTAATGAAACTTTTCATTGTGTACCGTGATGACAAGGGAGATGGAGTAATGTGATGAAACTGGTCCTGGAGCATTGTAATAACAAAAGCCATTGAGCATTGTGATGACAGGCATCATGGAGCATTGTGAAGAAAGGGGTCATGGGGAATTGTAATGACAATAGAGAAATGTGATGAAAATGGTCAGCAAGCAAAGTGATTAAAGTGGTCACTTAGAATTGTCATGAAAAACTATATAGAGCATTGTGATGAGAAATGTCATGGAGAACTGTGAAGACCAGGGTCATGTAGCATTGTGATGACACGGTCATGGAACATTGTGATGACAAGAATTATGGAGCATTGTGATGACACGGTCATGGAACATTGTGATGACAAGAATTATGGAGCATTGTGATGACACGGTCATGGAACATTGTGATGAAAGGAATTGTGGAGCATTGTGATGACAAGGGCCATGGTGCATTGTGAAGACACGGTCATGGAACTTTGTGATGACAAGCAATCTGGAGCATTGTGATGACCAGGGCCATGGAGCATTGTGATGACACGGTCATGGAACATTGTGATGACAAGAATTCTGGAGCATTGTGATGACAAGGGCCATGGAGCATTGTGATGACACGGTCATGGAACATTTTGATGACAAGAATTCTGGAGCATTGTGATGACATGTGTCATGGAGCATTGTAATGAAACTTTTCATTGTGCACCGTGATGACAAGGGAGATGGAGTAATGTGATGAAACTGGTCCTGGAGCATTGTAATAACAATAGCCATTGAGCATTGTGATGACAGGCATCATGGAGCATTGTGAAGAAAGGGGTCATGGGGAATTGTAATGACAATAGAGAAATGTGATGAAAATGGTCAGCAAGCAAAGTGATTAAAGTGGTCATTTAGAATTGTCATGAAAAACTATATAGAGCATTGTGATGACAAAGGTCATGGAGAACTGTGATGACCAGGGTCATGTAGCATTGTGATGACAAGGTTATGGAACATTGTGATGACAAGAATTATGGAGCATTGTGATGACACGGTCATGGAACTTTGTGATGAAAGGAATTGTGGAGCATTGTGATGACAAGGGCCATGGAGCATTGTGATGACACGGTCATGGAACATTGTGATGACAAGAATTCTCGAGCATTGTGATGACAAGGGCCATGGATCATTGTGATGACACGGTCATGGAACATTGTAATGACAAGAATTCTGGAGCATTGTGATGACACGGTCATGGAACATTGTGATGACAAGAATTATGGAGCATTGTGATGACACGGTCATGGAACATTGTGATGAAAAGAATTCTGGAGCATTGTGATGACAAGGGCCATGGAGCATTGTGATGACACGGTCATGGAACATTGTGATGAAAGAATTCTGGAGCATTGTGATGACAAGGGCCATGGAGCATTGTGATGACAAGGGCTATGGAGCATTGTGATGACACGGTCATGGAACATTGTGATGACAAGAATTCTGGAGCATTGTGATGACAAGGGCCATGGTGCATTGTGATGACACCGTCAAGGAACTTTGTGATGACAAGCAATCTGGAGCATTGTGATGACCAGGGCCATGGAGCATTGTGATGACACGGTCATGGAACATTGTGATGACAAGAATTCTGGAGCATTGTGATGACAAGGGCCATGGAGCATTGTGATGACACGGTCATGGAACATTGTGATGAAAGAATTCTGGAGCATTGTGATGACAAGGGCCATGGAGCATTGTGATGACAAGGGCCATGGAGCATTGTGATGACACGGTCATGGAACATTGTGATGACAAGAATTCTGGAGCATTGTGATGACAAGGGCCATGGTGCATTGTGAAGACACGGTCATGGAACTTTGTGATGACAAGCAATCTGGAGCATTGTGATGACCAGGGCCATGGAGCATTGTGATGACACGGTCATGGAACATTGTGATGACAAGAATTCTGGAGCATTGTGATGACAAGGGCCATGGAGCATTGTGATGACACGGTCATGGATCATTGTGATGAAAGAATTCTGGAGCATTGTGATGACAAGGGCCATGGAGCATTGTGATGACAAGTGTCATGGAGCATTGTAATGAGAGGTTTCATTGTGCACCGTGATGACAAGGGGCATGGAGTATTGTGATGAAACTGGTCCTGGAGCATTGTGATAACAAAAGCCATTGAGCATTGTGATGACAGGCATCATGGAGCATTGTGAAGAAATGGGTCATGGGAAATTGTAATGACAATAGAGAAATGTGATGAAAATGGTCAGCAAGCAAAGTGATTAAAGTGGTCATTTAGAATTGTCATGAAAATCTACATAGAGCATTGTGATGGCAAAGGTCATGGAGAACTGTGATGACTAGGGTCATGTAGCATTGTTATGACACGGTCATGGAACATTGTGATGACAAGTATTATGGAGCATTGTGATGAAACGGTCATGGAACATTGTGATGACAAGAATTCTGGAGCATTGTGATGACAAGGGCCATGGAGCATTGTGATGACACGGTCATGGAACATTTTGATTACAAGAATTCTGGAGCATTGTGATGACACGGTCATGGAACATTGTGATGACAAGAATTATGGAGCATTGTGATGACACGGTCATGGAACATTGTGATGACAAGAATTCTGGAGCATTATGATGACAAAGGCCATGGAGCATTGTGATGACATGGTCATGGAACATTGTGATGAAAAGAATTCTGGAGCATTGTGATGACAAGGGCCATGGAGCATTGTGATGACACGATCATGGAACATTGTGATGACAAGAATTGTGGAGCATTGTGATGACAAGGGCCATGGAGCATTGTGATGACACGGTCATGGAACATTGTGATGACAAGAATTCTGGAGCATTGTGATGACAAGGGACATGGAGCATTGTGATGACATGGTCATGAAACATTGTGATGACAAGAATTCTGGAGCATTGTGATGACATGTGTCATGGAGCATTGTAATGAAACTTTTCATTGTGTACCGTGATGACAAGGGAGATGGAGTAATGTGATGAAACTGGTCCTGGAGCATTGTAATAACAAAAGCCATTGAGCATTGTGATGACAGGCATCATGGAGCATTGTGAAGAAAGGGGTCATGGGGAATTGTAATGACAATAGAGAAATGTGATGAAAATGGTCAGCAAGCAAAGTGATTAAAGTGGTCACTTAGAATTGTCATGAAAAACTATATAGAGCATTGTGATGAGAAATGTCATGGAGAACTGTGAAGACCAGGGTCATGTAGCATTGTGATGACACGGTCATGGAACATTGTGATGACAAGAATTATGGAGCATTGTGATGACACGGTCATGGAACATTGTGATGACAAGAATTATGGAGCATTGTGATGACACGGTCATCGAACATTGTGATGACAAGAATTCTGGAGCATTATGATGACAAGGGCCATGGAGCATTGTGATGACACGGTCATGGAAAATTGTGATGAAAACAAATCTGGAGCATTGTGATGACAAGGGCCATGGAACATTGTGATGACACGGTCATGGAACATTGTGATGACAAGAATTCTGGAGCATTGTGATGACAAGGGCCATGGAGCATTGTGATGTCACGGTCATGGAACATTGTGATGACAAGAATTCTGGAGCATTGTGATGACAAGGGCCATGGAGAATTGTGATGACATGGTCATGGAACATTTTGATGACAAGAATTCTGGAGCATTGTGATGACATGTGTCATGGAGCATTGTAATGAAACTTTTCATTGTGCACCGTGATGAAAAGGGAGATGGAGTAATGTGATGAAACTGGTCCTGGAGCGTTGTAATAACAATAGCCATTGAGCATTGTGATGACAGGCATCATGGAGCATTGTGAAGAAAGGGGTCATGGGGAATTGTAATGACAATAGAGAAATGTGATGAAAATGGTCAGCAAGCAAAGTGATTAAAGTGGTCATTTAGAATTGTCATGAAAAACTATATAGAGCATTGTGATGACAAAGGTCATGGAGAACTGTGATGACCAGGGTCATGTAGCATTGTGATGACAAGGTTATGGAACATTGTGATGACAAGAATTATGGAGCATTGTGATGACACGGTCATGGAACATTGTGATGACAAGAATTCTCGAGCATTGTGATGACAAGGGCCATGGATCATTGTGATGACACGGTCATGGAACATTGTAATGACAAGAATTCTGGAGCATTGTGATGACACGGTCATGGAACATTGTGATGACAAGAATTATGGAGCATTGTGATGACACGGTCATGGAACATTGTGATGAAAAGAATTCTGGAGCATTGTGATGACAAGGGCCATGGAGCATTGTGATGACACGGTCATGGAACATTGTGATGAAAGAATTCTGGAGCATTGTGATGACAAGGGCCATGGAGCATTGTGATGACAAGGGCTATGGAGCATTGTGATGACACGGTCATGGAACATTGTGATGACAAGAATTCTGGAGCATTGTGATGACAAGGGCCATGGTGCATTGTGATGACACCGTCAAGGAACTTTGTGATGACAAGCAATCTGGAGCATTGTGATGACCAGGGCCATGGAGCATTGTGATGACACGGTCACGGAACATTGTGATGACAAGAATTCTGGAGCATTGTGATGACAAGGGCCATGGAGCATTGTGATGACACGGTCATGGAACATTGTGATGAAAGAATTCTGGAGCATTGTGATGACAAGGGCCATGGAGCATTGTGATGACAAGGGCCATGGAGCATTGTGATGACACGGTCATGGAACATTGTGATGACAAGAATTCTGGAGCATTGTGATGACAAGGGCCATGGTGCATTGTGAAGACACGGTCATGGAACTTTGTGATGACAAGCAATCTGGAGCATTGTGATGACCAGGGCCATGGAGCATTGTGATGACACGGTCATGGAACATTGTGATGACAAGAATTCTGGAGCATTGTGATGACAAGGGCCATGGAGCATTGTGATGACACGGTCATGGAACATTGTGATGAAAGAATTCTGGAGCATTGTGATGACAAGGGCCATGGAGCATTGTGATGACAAGTGTCATGGAGCATTGTAATGAGAGGTTTCATTGTGCACCGTGATGACAAGGGGCATGGAGTATTGTGATGAAACTGGTCCTGGAGCATTGTGATAACAAAAGCCATTGAGCATTGTGATGACAGGCATCATGGAGCATTGTGAAGAAAGGGGTCATGGGAAATTGTAATGACAATAGAGAAATGTGATGAAAATGGTCAGCAAGCAAAGTGATTAAAGTGGTCATTTAGAATTGTCATGAAAATCTACATAGAGCATTGTGATGGCAAAGGTCATGGAGAACTGTGATGACTAGGGTCATGTAGCATTGTTATGACACGGTCATGGAACATTGTGATGACAAGTATTATGGAGCATTGTGATGACACGGTCATGGAACATTGTGATGACAAGAATTCTGGAGCATTGTGATGACAAGGGCCATGGAGCATTGTGATGACACGGTCATGGAACATTGTGATTACAAGAATTCTGGAGCATTGTGATGACACGGTCATGGAACATTGTGATGACAAGAATTATGGAGCATTGTGATGACACGGTCATGGAACATTGTGATGACAAGAATTCTGGAGCATTATGATGACAAAGGCCATGGAGCATTGTGATGACATGGTCATGGAACATTGTGATGAAAAGAATTCTGGAGCATTGGGATGACAAGGGCCATGGAGCCTTGTGATGACACGATCATGGAACATTGTGATGACAAGAATTCTGGAGCATTGTGATGACAAGGGCCATGGAGCATTGTGATGACACGGTCATGGAACATTGTGATGACAAGAATTCTGGAGCATTGTGATGACAAGGGACATGGAGCATTGTGATGACATGGTCATGAAACATTGTGATGACAAGAATTCTGGAGCATTGTGATGACATGTGTCATGGAGCATTGTAATGAAACTTTTCATTGTGCACCGTGATGACAAGGGAGATGGAGTAATGTGATGAAACTGGTCCTGGAGCATTGTAATAACAAAAGCCATTGAGCATTGTGATGACAGGCATCATGGAGCATTGTGAAGAAAGGGGTCATGGGGAATTGTAATGACAATAGAGAAATGTGATGAAAATGGTCAGCAAGCAAAGTGATTAAAGTGGTCACTTAGAATTGTCATGAAAAACTATATAGAGCATTGTGATGAGAAATGTCATGGAGAACTGTGAAGACCAGGGTCATGTAGCATTGTGATGACACGGTCATGGAACATTGTGATGACAAGAATTATGGAGCATTGTGATGACACGGTCATCGAACATTGTGATGACAAGAATTCTGGAGCATTATGATGACAAGGGCCATGGAGCATTGTGATGACATGGTCATGGAAAATTGTGATGAAAACAAATCTGGAGCATTGTGATGACAAGGGCCATGGAACATTGTGATGACACGGTCATGGAACATTGTGATGACAAGAATTCTGGAGCATTGTGATGACAAGGGCCATAGAGCATTGTGATGTCACGGTCATGGAACATTGTGATGACAAGAATTCTGGAGCATTGTGATGACAAGGGCCATGGAGAATTGTGATGACATGGTCATGGAACATTTTGATGACAAGAATTCTGGAGCATTGTGATGACATGTGTCATGGAGCATTGTAATGAAACTTTTCATTTTGCACCGTGATGACAAGGGAGATGGAGTAATGTGATGAAACTGGTCCTGGAGCGTTGTAATAACAATAGCCATTGAGCATTGTGATGTCAGGCATCATGGAGCATTGTGAAGAAAGGGGTCATGGGGAATTGTAATGACAATAGAGAAATGTGATGAAAATGGTCAGCAAGCAAAGTGATTAAAGTGGTCATTTAGAATTGTCATGAAAAACTATATAGAGCATTGTGATAACAAAGGTCATGGAGAACTGTGATGACCAGGGTCATGTAGCATTGTGATGACAAGGTTATGGAACATTGTGATGACAAGAATTATGGAGCATTGTGATGACACGGTCATGGAACATTGTGATGACAAGAATTATGGAGCATTGTGATGACACGGTCATGGAACATTGTGATGAAAGGAATTGTGGAACATTGTGATAACAAGGGCCATGGAGCATTGTGATGACACGGTCATGGAACATTGTGATGACAAGAATTCTCGAGCATTGTGATGACAAGGGCCATGGATCATTGTGATGACACGGTCATGGAACATTGTGATGACAAGAATTCTGGAGCATTGTGATGACACGGTCATGGAACATTGTGATGACAAGAATTATGGAGCATTGTGATGACACGGTCATGGAACATTGTGATGAAAAGAATTCTCGAGCATTGTGATGACAAGGGCCATGGAGCATTGTGATGACACGGTCATGGAACATTGTGATGAAAGAATTCTGGAGCATTGTGATGAGAAGGGCCATGGAGCATTGTGATGACAAGGGCCATGGAGCATTGTGATGACACGGTCATGGAACATTGTGATGACAAGAATTCTGGAGCATTGTGATGACAAGGGCCATGGTGCATTGTGATGACACCGTCAAGGCATTTTGTGATGACAAGCAATCTGGAGCATTGTGATGACCAGGGCCATGGAGCATTGTGATGACACGGTCATGGAACATTGTGATGACAAGAATTCTGGAGCTTTGTGATGACAAGGGCCATGGAGCATTGTGATGACACGGTCATGGAACATTGTGATGAAAGAATTCTGGAGCATTGTGATGACAAGGGCCATGGAGCATTGTGATGACATGGTCATCGAACATTGTGATGACAAGCAATCTGGAGCATTGTGATGACACTGTCATGGAACATTGTGATGACAAGAATTCTGGAGCATTGTGATGACAAGAATTCGGGAGCATTGTGATGACAAGGGCCATGGTGCATTGTGATGACATGTTCATGGAACTTTGTGATGACAAGCAATCTGGAGCATTGTGATGACAAGTGTCATGGAGCATTGTAATGAGAGGTTTCATTGTGCACCGTGATGACAAGGGGGTTTGAGTATTGTGATGAAACTGGTCCTGGAGCATTGTGATAACAAAAGCCATTGAGCATTGTGATGACAGGCATCATGGAGCATTGTTAAGAAAGGGGTCATGGGAAATTGTAATGACAATAGAGAAATGTGATGAAAATGGTCAGCAAGCAAAG
>NW_026645667.1:0-74356 GCF_949987535.1 Balaenoptera acutorostrata | reverse complement strand
AATGGCAGTGTTGGGATTTGAACCCTGGTCTTCTTGACACCAATGGTATTCTCATGCCTTTACATAATGATTTTCTTGGTACTCATCCATAAAATAGGATAGTATGCTACATATCCTATTTTCTATATTATACTATTAACCTAATAACAATATCTGTTAAGGCATATATCTGTGAAGTCTTATTTGACTCATCCAAACATTATAGATAAGGAATCCCTTCATTGTTGTACAAGAGGGCACATACACACAGTCGTGTGATTATTTATACATCTGATACTTCTAATATGTTTTATTTACTTGCAAGGAATGATGGTGGCACAATTATTTTTGTATAATGAAGAGATAGAACAGTGCCTGGCACATGGTAGAAAATAAAGGATTGATATGTTGATAGAGCGATTAGATGACTCATAATGTCTATTCCATTAAAAGTACATGTTTGTGGGCTTCCCTGGTGGCGCAGTGGTTGAGAATCTGCCTGCCAATGCAGGAGACACGGGTTCGAGCCCTGGTCTGGGAAGATCCCACATGCCACGGAGCGACTAAGCCCGTGAGCCACAATTGCTGAGCCTGCGCGTCTGGAGCCTGTGCTCTGCAATGGGAGGGGCCGCGATAGTGAGAGGCCCGCGCACCGCGATGAAGAGTGGCCCCCACTTGCCGCAACTGGAGAAAGCCCTCGCACAGAAATGAAGACCCAACACAGCCATAAATAAAAATAAAATAAAATTAAAAAAAAGTACATGTTTGTGATTCTCCCTCAGTATAGAACAGTGCCTGGCACATGGTAGAAAATAAAGGATTGATATGTTGATAGAGTGATTAGATGACTCATAATGTCTTTTCCATTAAAAGTATATGTTTGTGATTCTCCCTCAGTATTAAACCAGAATTGATGCTGACAGACAAGCTGTCCTCAGAAGTTTTTTGCATCTGACCCAAAATAAAACTATTAAAAATTCTATTGGGAATGGCGGTTCTCACAAGACTGGAGTTCAATTTCATAGTCTCAACAGGCTAAAATAAGCTCTGGATGAAATGCCAGAGGCTCATCAGAAGTAACCTAGTTTCAGAGCCAGGCTTAACCAATATAAAATCTGAAGAAAAGGAAGAGAAAAAAATATATAAATACATATATATATATATATATACCTGTAGAATGTATTCCAACCAGGCGATTTCTAAAATAATTGACATGGAATGAAACTGTGAATTGAGGTAGGCATCATTCAGAGAAGTGGTGTGTAGTTGAAAAAGAAGGAGATTTGCTTCTGGCAGAACTGTGGTGATCCCAGAGGCTGGGGTCATGGTTGCAACGGGAGTGGAGATAGGCCATATTTCTGCAACCCAGTGGAGCAACCAAGAACTACTGTTCTGGGAGATGACTGCTGCACAAATGCAATCTGGGAAACTAGGCAATAGATGACAGTGATCTCTCTCAAGAGAATGAAAGAAACTACCTTGCCCTTTTTGTGATTGGTACTAGATTTGGTTACTGAAGGAGGAGGAGAGCTGGTTAAATGCGCACTGAGTCAAGGAAGGGAATCCAAAGGCTGCTTTTCTCTATAACTGATAATGTGTTTGTTTCATGTTACTTTCCAAGGTATGGCCATAAAATATTTTTGTTTATTTATTTTTCAATTATATGTAAGCTCCATGAGAGCAGTGGCTATGCCTTCTACCTGTACCAGGTAATACTAAGAGCTCGCCCTTGTGTAAAATCATGGAAACATGGACTTAAAGGCAAAAGATAAATGGACTTGTAGGTACATGTGGTACCAACCTCATGAAATCACACAATTCCATTTTATAGGTAGGGAAAATGAGGACTAAAGAGTATAGTGAATAGTCTCACATTGCACAGCTAGTGAGTGAAAAAGAAAGTGTAAGACCCATTTTCTTTCTTTTCTATTTCTCTGCTCTCACTCCCTGCACTCCTACCTCTACCCCCTCAGATCCCACCCACCCTCCCCATTATAGAGGGAGGTAGGACAGTCATTATTGTGACAGCATACCTCAAGCAGAGCAGTGGACATATAACAAGCTCTCTCTCAATAAATGTTAACTATTATTGTTTTTAAAGTTTTAGGTGTTCTTTATTAGTATCAGAGCCATTTTAATACTCTTTGAAGGGTTTTTAGCAATGATGTGCTGATAAATCTGAACGACTTGTCATCTGTATTCATTTTCTAGGGCTGCCATAACAAAGTACCACAGACTGGGTGAGTGAAAAAACAGAAATTAAATTTCTCACAGTTGCTAAGACTAGAATTCTGAGATCAAGATATCAGCAGGGCTGGCTGGCTTCTTCTGAGTCCTCACGCCTTGGCTTGCAGATGGCTGTCTTCTTGCTGTGTCTTAACATGATCTGTATGTGTCTATGTCCTAATCTCCTCTTCTTATAAGGACACCAGTCCTATTAGATTAGGGTCCATGCTATAAAGCCCCTATCTCCAAATATAGTCACATTCTGGGTTAAGACTTCAACCTATAAATTTTGTGGGGATACAACTCAACCCATAACACTCTATTAAAAAGAGCTATGATTTGTTGCATTTTCTGATTTCTGTGGAAGTAAATGCTACCTCTATGTCCAATTATAAGCTACCAACATGACGCAGTACAGAGAGAAGTAAACATTTGATAATTCTGAGCCAGTGTAAGCGGTTTTAACAGTATATTTTTTCCAGTTCTATTTGTCAGCTAAGAAAGAAGAGAGAACTGGGGAAAAGAGAGAAATGGTAAACACATACAAATCTCTAGGAAATATAAACTACATTTTAGTGAAAGAAAGCTTCTCAGTCATTTCATGAGGACAGAAGGAGTGATAACAAAGAGGCATGAGTAAGCTGTTGGAAATGATGGAGGTATGCTCATTATTTTTATTGTCCTAATACTTTCAAGGATATATACATAGATGAAAACCTTATCAAAATATATACCTTATACATGTGCAGTTTGTTGCTTGTAAATTATACCACCATAAGTCTGTTAAAAATATATTTATGGAAAAATAAAGAAAAATAATCTGAATGTGGAGGGCTAGATAATTCAGATCCTTACATAATAAGAAAATTTTTAAAAAAGCTTATACCTTATACTATAGAGGATATGGACCTTTGAAAGTTTTTAAAGAAGGGAAGTGACATAGTCCTATTACTTTGCTAAAAAGACCACCAGACAGCAGTGTGCAGGCAGGGCTGGAGAAGGCTGAATCAAGGACCCACATATCAGTCTCACTTGTGCTGCTTGGTTATTTGGTCCTTGTTACCATGAGTTCCCAGAATGAAAGAAATGTAAAAAGCAATTCCAGGAGACCTGAGTTATGAATATGAATGCATGCTCCACAGGCTAGCTCTTTGTTGCATGTCTAATGGGCAGATCAAGTCTCCTTCAGGGGAAGAAAAGGCGCCAGGTGTAGGTGGAAAGCTGGTGTGGTGAAGAGGGCAGCTCTGCTCTAGTTCCTTGCCTAAGTAAATGCCTTCTCTCACTAAATATTGGGCCTGAATATGCTCTACCATCTCTTGTTTCATAAAACATTATTGATGGATAGTCAATTGCTTAACACGAAAAAAGAAAAAGAATTTCACATTCAATTTTGGAGAAACAGTCTTTGAAAATTTTTTAGTTTCAGACCAGTCAGGTGAACAATTATTATTATTTGCAAGAAATACACATTTTGAAAATCAAAATATGAAGAATCTTTCGTTTGCTAACCTTAGATCTTTCTAGTCTTCCCTAATGAAAACTACATTTCATCCATGCACAAGTCCATGCATGGGCTCATAGTTTTGCACCTACTTTAGTCTTTGCCAGAAACGCCTTTTTGCTCCTTAGCCCACATTTCTTCTATAAAATCTCACCTTGATTATCCTAAACAATAAGATGAACTTGTCTTTATTTTCTACCATTAATAAGTTGTACATCTGTCTATTATTAAACTAGCAAATATTTATTGGGCATCTACTACTTGCCTAACACTTTTCCAGCCACTAAAGGTAAGGCAATGAAAAAAGAAGAGAAAAAATCCTGCCCTAATGGAGCTTAATACTCTTTTAAGGAGACTGAGAAAGTCAAAACGATAATAACTAGCTTATGTAGTATGTCAGATAGTGGTAAGATGGAAAATGGTATCTAAGCCAAATGTTAGACTCACATATTATGAAAGCTCTACCATTTTCTACCTTTGTGAATTTGAACATTTCCCTTCTTTTTACCCTATTTTCCTCAGCAATAAACTGTAAATATTTAAATTTGCTGATAATAAAAACAGTGAAAATAGATAACATTTACTGAACCCTGATTTTGTACGTTAGACATATACAATCCTCAAAACAACACTGTGATATGCATTTCATTTTGTTCACCCCTTTGGAGGATAAGAAAATGCAGCTCAAAAAGGGTTAAGTATCCTTAAGGGTGTGTAGCCAGCAAGCAGCAGAGCTGCAATTATGTCCACTTCATACACCATCCACACAGTAAAGGGGACCTCTACAGCATCCCTCTTCTACTTCCTTTCTTGAACTGTACATTCTTGCCTCTGACCAGCTTAGGGTGCATTTGTTGCCTTTCAGCTACGTAAGTTCCTTGACTACAGTGCCTTCTTCTAGGCCCCATCCTACATTAATATGATCATGTCATGTAGATGAGAACTTAGCAGGACACAGGGAGACACTCAGAAGAATATGAGTGAAGAGAAATAGCCCTAAGGCTATTCTATTAACCATACTGGCTAATCCATTATACATTTTTTTACAGAATATAACCATATTAAAGTATTTTCATATACTTGTTGCAGGGATATATTATTCTTAGAAAAAAATGAAGCATGAAACCCAGTGAACAAAATTTAGAAAACATCTAATATTATTTTTATGGCAATAACTGAAATAGCTCAAGATGACAAAAACTTAAAAGTAAGCACTGTCATATAGTAGGTATATGCACACACATATTCCATGTTTGTGTACATGTGCATGTTGGCATGAGAAGCAAAGACACTTCTGATTAAGTATCAACCTCATCTTCTAACCATTTGCCTTGGGAACATCATCCATCCTCTCTGACCTGTGATATACATATTTGTCAAATCAGAGTCAGTAATGCCTATTTTCTAGGCTGGAATAGATTAATGACAGCATATATGTGGAAAGCATTATTTTACTTGCTACCTTTCAGTAGGTACTTCATATACACTCTTTCTCATTTATGCCAAATGACGACAGGGTCTAAAATATTTAGTTTTAATTTGAATGAGGTAGTTTACATATTATGGTCAATTGCATATTCTACCATGTGTTGGATCACAATGAGTTAATAAATCAAAATTCCTCTCTTTACTGACAAGATATTTCCACATTTCACCATCACATTCGTGCATGTTCCAAACCAGGCAAGCTGCCACCACTGCTGGTTAAAATCAGTAAGTATTGAAAGCAGATAGAGTAGAAAGCAGAAGATCAAGGCTGCTAGCATTAATGTGCAGTTACTATGTCCCAGGCATTTTCTAATAATTTTATATTAAACCTCCGCAAAGGTCTCATCAGACAGTTTGTCATTCACTGATGGTCGCAAAGCTGGTCAGTGGTAGAGCCCGAAGTACAGCCAGCCACTGGACACACACGTCTGCCACCCACCAGCTCTGAGACATCTGTGTGCCTCCTGCATGTACTCACTGATTCATTCATGCATTCCCCAGACAGGTTCCTATGTTTGAGATTCACATATAAATATAATATGACCTCCTCTCCCAACTAGGTCACAGTCTATTTGGAATAGAAAACAATTTCCTCATCTGTAAAATGGGGAAAGTATACCCTGCCAATCTTACAAAGCTGCTGTGGGAATTAAAGTTACGTATCTGAAGGTCTTCCTGGTTTGCGAATTACCAAGTAGCAGGGACGTATTACTGCTGTAGCCGAAATTCTTGGGCCAGACATTGAGATCTGTGCATTTGCCATGGGAGAAAACAAACAAACAAACAAACAAGATGCACGCAGTATCTTTGCCATAGCCCAAAGCAGCTCAGAGCTTTCAAAACAAAAGAAGGGAATGACGGGGCCATCAATCATCCCTCCTCACCACAGGAAGATGCCACTCAGAATGCCAACACTGCATAGATCTGTCAGCTTAGCCCATGTGTTTTTTAATTACTTTGCTAATTAGTAGGCAAACTAAGATTAGAGGTAACTCCAGTTTTTCCCTTTTTTATATTTCCCACGATTCTTTCTTGCATTTTAATTGCACCCTGCAGCTGCCAGGTATCTCCTGCCAGGACTAGAGGTGCTCCAGGACTTTAGGACCAGGGCTGGGTTTGAGGACCCTGCAGGCTGGAAGCTAAAGAAAGTGGGTCAGAGGCTGAGGGATGAATTACAAAAGCTGAACATGTAAAGATACAGTGAAGTAGAGAAAATGAGTATTATTTGAATGTACACTGGCTTAGAGACCATTTATTGAGCACATACAATGCAGCACAACACTATAATAGATACTACTAACACCTTTAATTCCCACAACAATGCTATGAGGAAGATTTTACTATAATGCCTAATTTTCTGATGAGGAAGCAAGTGAGAGAAGTAGTTTACCTGACTTGCCTTAATATTTATAGTTATAAAATTATGAAATAGAGAGTCAATCTAGAGAATCTAGTTTCATAGTTTATACCCTTAAATTCTTAATTATATCATACAACAGTCAGGTGAGTTTGCTTGGTACTCCTGTTTTAGACCAGGAAACAAGTCTCAAGGTCACATATCCTACAGCTTGGGCTGCTATAGCAAAATCCCAAAGATTGGGTAGCTTAAACAAAAGAAATTTATTTCTCTTACTTCTAGAGGCTGAAAAGTCTAAGATTAAGATTCTGGGAAGGTAGATTTCATTCTGAAGACTCTTCTCTTGCCTTATAGGTGGTTGCCATCTAGCTGTGTACTCACATGACCTCTTTTTCATGTGTGTACAGGGAGATTTTGAGGGTAAGTTCTTTGGTGTCTCTTCTTGTAAGGGCACTAATCCCATTCTGAGGGCCCCACTCTAATGACTTCATCTAACCCTAATTATCTGCCAAAGGCCCCATCCCCAAATACCACCACATTGGGGGCTAGTTAGGTCTTTAACATATCAATATTGAGGGGACACACACATTCAGTCCATAATATTCTGTCCCTGGCACCCCAACATTAATGCCCTTCTCATTTGAAAAATACATTAATTCCAGCCAAACAGTCCCCAAAGTCTTAATGTATTTCAACATCAACTATAAAGTCTAAAGCCCAAAGTCTAACTAAATATCATCTAAATCAGATAGGGGTAAAAACTGAGGTACGATTCATCCTGAGTGGTTAGAGGGGACATCTTTGCCTTGTACCTGATCTCAGTGGGAAAGCATCACGTTTCTCACCACTAAGTATGGTGTTAGATGTAGGTTTTATGTAGATAGTCTTTATCAAGGATAGGAAGTTCCCCTTTTACTCCTAGTTTACTGAGAGTTTTTATCATGCACAGGTGTTGGATTTTGTCAACTTCTTTTTCTGAATCTATTGATATGATCATATGATTTTTCTTCTTTAGCCTGTTGATGTGATGGATTTCATTAATTGATTTTTGAATGTTGAACAAGCCTTGCATACATAGGATAAATCCCACTTGGTTGTGTATAATCTTTTTTACACATTGATGGATTCAATTTGCTGACATTTTATTGAAGATTTCTGCGTCCATGTTCATGGAAGATATTGATCTGCAGTTTTCTTTTCTTATAACATCTTTGTCTCATTTTGGTATTAAGGTAAAGCTGGCCTTATTGAATAAGTTAGGAAGTATTCCCTCTGCCTCTATCCTCTGTAAGGGATTACAGAACATTAGTATAATTTCTTCATTAAACGTTTGTTAGAATTCACCAGTGAACCCATATGTGCCTGGTACTTCCTGTTTTGAAAGGTTATTAAATATTGCTTTGATTTCTTTAATGAATATAGACTTATTCAGATAGTCTACCTTTTCTTGTGTGAGTTTTGGCAGAGTGTGTCTTTCAAGGAATTTGTCCATTTCATCCAGGTTATCACATTTCAGGCATAGAGCTGTTCATAGCATTCCTTTATTGCCACTTTAATTCCCACGGGATATGTAGTGATATCCCCTCTTTCATTTCTGATACTAGAAATTTGTTCCCTCTCTCTTTTTTTCTTAGTCTAGCTATTCTTTTTTTATTTATTTAAAATAAATTAATTTTATTTATTTATTTTTGGCCACATTGGGTCTTCAATGCTGCAGGCGGCCTTTCTATATAGTTGTGGTGAGTGGTGGGCTAGTCTTCGTTGTGGTGCACAGGCTTCGCATTGTGGTGGCTTCTCTTGTTGTGGAGCACAGGCTCTAGGTGCATGGGCTTCAGTAGTTGTGACACGTGGGGCTCAGTAGTTGTGGCTCATGGGCTCAGTAGTTGTGGTGCACGGGCTTAGTTGTTCCGCGGCATGTGGGATCTTCCCGGACCAGGGCTCAAACCCGTGTCCCCTGCATTTGCAGGCAGATTTTTAACTACTGTGCCACCAGGGAAGCCTAGTCTAGCTATTCTTGATTTTAGTGATCTTTCCAAAGAACCAGCTTATGTTTGTACTGACTTTCTTTATTAATTTCCTGTTCTCCATTTCATTGATTTCTTCTCTAATTCTTATTACTTCTTTTATTCTACTTGTTTTGAACTTAATTTGTTCTTCTTCTTCTAGTGTCCTAAGGTGGAAACTTTGATTACTGATTTTAGATCTTTTTAAAAATTTTTCTAATATAGGCATTCAGTGCTATACACTTCTCCTTAACCACTGCTTTCACTGAATCCCACAAATTTTGATAGTTTCATCTTCATTCACTTAAAAAATATTTTAAATTTCTCTTGAGATTTTTTCTTTGATGTGTGTGTTATTCAGACTTGTGTTGTTTAATCTCCACATATTTTGGGATTTTTCAGTTATCTTTCTGTTATTGACTTCTAGTTTAATTCCATTTTGGTCTAAGAGCAGTCATTATGTATTTGTAATAAAATGTATGGTTTGTATAGCTAATATTTATTTATAATTTCTGATTGAGTATTAATATGTGAATTTAGCCTATAATTTTCATTTTATGCATTTTCCTCATTTGGTTTTGAATCAAATAATAATCACTTCATTAATTCATATGCCAAGTGTTCTTCTATTTTTTGAACAATTTAACTCTTACTGGTAAGTATGGCACATTGTGAACATTTATTGATGATGTTATTTGGAGTTTATGGAAGGAAAGGTCTTTGACCATTAGTTTATTTAATACATATTAGTTTATGAGTTTTGTGTTTGTTTTTGACAAAATTTGACATTTAATATCTATGAAGTTACATATTTCCTCTTATTCTAAAATGTATTTGTGTATAATGGTCCATAATATTAATTTTTAGTCTCAGATGTATTTCCTTTTCTCAAATAATATTCCCAGACCGAAGATCTGTCTAACCTACTTTTAAAGTGAGATCTTTTAATTTGATTTAGAAGTATGTGTTATTGTTTTGGTTGCTATATGCTCTACTTCATTCATCATGCCTTTATCTTATTACTTTTACTTTTGTCTCTTTTCCTTTGGGTTCAGCTAGTTGATGCTTTTCCAATATTTTGAATTTAACATGTAATTTATTGTATCCTTTTTTGTTTGCTTCCTGACAGATGTATTTAAAACTATACATATCTCTATAAGTACTGCTTTAGCTGTGTCTGCTTGTCTATGTAATATAAGTGTTGGCAAAGAGGACAAAGAGGGCAAGAAGAGACTGAAGAAAGAGGCAGACTACTCCAGACTGGCAGGTAGCAGGTTCAATAGGCAAGGGACTTACACACCACGCTTGTCTCGGGCCGCAAGATAGAGTCTGAAAAGTTTATAGAGAGGTCTTAATGTGGTTCTGTCATATACACCATCCAGATGGTCTCAACCACACACGCTCTCTCAAGGCTGTGTCCTTGGAACAGCTCCCACTGTAGAAACTGTGGGGAGAACACACATTACAAGGACAGGGGAGGGAGTGTGGAGCCTCCAACTGCTCCAGTCCAGCTCTTGGGTCAACCTGTGGTCATGTCCTCTCTATGACCACATTGTATCCACATACACTTCATACACGTAACTCTTCTGGCTGCAGAATATCCCATTGTTACTACTCTCCGGTATATACATTATTTCCAGCACATTACTATTATAAATGATATTATGAAAAATATATCTGTGTTTACAATTTTTTTAGGTGCTTAAGGTTGATTTGCTTCCAAGTCACATTTTGATCACTCTGGGCTTTTAAAACTATTTATTGAGTCAAAGGTATGAGTATTTTAAAGCTCTTTTGACACCCTGAATTAATTTTTGTAAAGCTGTTATAACTATTTTATTATCATTGGCAATGTGAGATATGGAATTTTGCCACAATTATTAATTTCTCTAGCTTAGAAGAATACATTTCTGAGAAAATGGGCCATTCTGTTGACCCTTGCTTGAATCTCTTAACACTTTAACTTTGGGTAAAACTTTAAAAACTTTTGATCCTCAGTCTTTTAATCTATTATTGTAGGTAAGAAGTTAGCAATAGATATCAAAATATTCTTTTCTGTTTTAATCTTATTGGTTTTAATGATCTATCATTACTTATGTATTCATAAAAAAAGGTGAGGTCATATTTTTCAAGTTGTAATTTTTCGCCTTATAAAACTGTAACCCTAAATAGTTTGGCCACAAGATTCCTCTATTGAATGTTCAAGAGAGTTTATGCTTATATTGGTTATATCTATTGATAATTAGCATGTTACAAATTCTAAATTAAGAAATAATTAAATATGTATTTATTAGTTTTAATAAACTAATTATTATTTATTTATTCATTCATTATTTAACTTATTCATTATTCATTTAAAACTAACTATGTGGGGACTTCCCTGGTGGTGCAGTGGTTAAGAATCAGCCTGGCAATGCAGGGGACACGGGTTTGATCCCTGGCCCAGGAAGATCCCACATGTCGCGGAACAACTAAGCCCGTGCACCACAACTACTGAGCCTGTGCTCTAGAGCCTGCGAGCCACAACTACTGAGCCCGCATGCCACAACTACCGAAGCCCGTGCACCCTAAAGCGAGCGCACCACAATTACTGAGCCTGCGTGCTGCAACTACTGAAGCCGGTGCGCCTAGAGCCCGTGCTCTGCAACAAGAGAAGCCACGACAGTGAGAAACCCGTGCACCACAACAAAGAGTAGCCCCCGCTCGCTGCAACTAGAGAAAGCCCACGCGCAGCAACAAAGACCCAACGCAGCCAAAAAATAAAAAATAAAAATAATAACTATAGGACGTCCCTGATGGCACAGTGGTTAAGAATCCGCCTGCCAATGCAGGGGACACAGGTTCGAGCCCTGGTCCAGGAAGGGGACACAGGTTCGAGCCCTAGTCCAGGAAGATCCCACATGCCGCAGAGCAACTAAGTCTGTGCACCACAACTACTGAGCCTGCGCTCTAGAGCCCACGAGCCACAACTACTGAGCCCGTGCACCACAACTACTGAAGCCTGCGCACCTAGAGCTCGTGCTCCGCAACAAAGGAAGCCACTGCAATGAGAAGCCCACGCGCCATAACAAAGAGTAGCCCCTGCTCACCACAACTAGAGAAAACCCGCGCACAGCAATGAAGACCCAATTCAGCCATAAATAAATAAATAAATAAATAAAATAAATTTATTTAAAAAATAATAATAATAACTATATTAATCACATTACAGGTTAACATGAATAGCATGTTTTTATGGGTTTATATTTTCAAAATGTGCTTTACATGTTTATATTTTTCAAAAATAAAGTATTTGGAGAGAATAGTGGCATTAATTTTAGATTTTTGAAAGAATTGTAATGCCTATATTAATAATAGATAGCTTAACTCACATATCAGCAGCTGCGTTCAATCTGTTGTGAGCTTTTATTTTATTTTACTTTTTAAATATAATACAGAATATCTGGCCTCACACAGATAAGTAGTTGGGAAAGAAAAGTGTAGTTTAATAACTGTTTTAGATAGTTGTAGATAGTTTTCGTTGATCCTAAACCAAACTTGATTAGTGTTAAGTTCCTTAAAAATGAATTGCAATGTAGAATCTAAAATTCAGATCAAGCTCTTTGTACCGTGTTACGTAAACATCCATTGGTCCGTCTTGCACTTTGAGCGGGTATTTTACCTGTGTATGATTTTGTAACATCATGACCTAGTCATTTAAAAATATTAGTTCACTGATTTATGTAGGTCTTCCAACTGTTGGCATATTTAATTTAAAACATAAAACAATAATTTGTTAATATTCTCAATATTTTCCTAAGCCTTTAAGTGTTGAGAAACAACCAACCTGAGAGTGGGGGATACATTTTTTCCAAAATTCTATTTTCATTCATAAACTCAAATATCATCTTTGGCAACACATGATATTAATTGTTTTATCTGCAGAGACACATTCACTTAGTTGGTTCCTGAGGTAATATCTGCCACACACCGAAGTCTGAAAACAGTCTGTCTCCAAGTAGTTTTTTCAAGTGAAAAACAGTGTCAAGGTAAAAAGCATCTACTTCAGCTTTCAATTTAAACACACAATATTTTTTGAGGTAACCACTGTGCTTATGAATGCATCAGAAATGCTTTATATGTACTTTCCATTGTGCCACCCAGAATATTATAAATATAAGTATCCAAGTCTCATAATTTGATAAAATTAATATTTGTGTTGCTTTATCAAGGCATTTTAAAGTAAAACAGACTTTATTCTTCTTTCTTTGAGCATAAGGCAATAAAGAGACAAATGTTTGCCATCATAGATGGTTCTGCTGCCCTGACTTGTACTAAGATGCCAACAGTTTCAGTCACCTCTTCTTTTGTATCATTAATGTAAGTGTTTCACACAATGGAAACAGGCTAGTAATCTCCTAGTATTATGGAACTGGTGTAGGCTTCATCACCCCCCTGGAAGGGTCTTGGGGATCTTTGTGTCTAGAGGTACAATTTGAAAGTCGCCGTCCTAGAATGGGATGATAATATCACTTATTCTTCTTCTGTTGAGATATGTGAACATCTTTGTGTAAGCCACTATTTATTAGGTATTTTTAAAACATGGCCAAAGTTAATCACTAGCTCATATAGAATTTGGTATAAAAAATAGAATGCTACTGCTATGAGAATCTAAAATGTGACATTAGCTTAGTGGAAAGGTTTTATCAGCAGGCAGAAGAGTCTAGCCACTGCAGTCTGGAGAGCTTGTGACTGCTTTCAAGCAGTGTCAAACCATTTTGCCTAACTACTGTTTGCTTTATCTCTAGGCTCAGGCCATGCAATGGACCAAGTATGGGGTCTTAGGCAACATGGAGAAAACATTTAGAATGGTGATGTGTATAGTTTCTTCTTGATCCATTTAGCAAAGTCTGACAAGAGAAAATAAACATAATTTATCTTCCAAACTCGGACTCTTCCACAGTAACAGGGAGAACTATTAATAAATATGTCTGGACGAGGTGTGTAAGTCAGGATTACACCAAGTGAAGTGAAATATATGTTCAACTTGTACATGATGGAGATAAACTCATATTATGCCATGCCACTCCACAGAATGAAAAGGAAGAAACATCACAGTGCTAAGGGATGTGCTATCTGTGTGTGGTTTGTATTGTCAGCTCATTGAGAAACATAGTATTTGTAGCACTGCAAGGTTGGAAAAAATTGTTTTTGTATAGAAATTTTAAACAATCATAAGGGGTCACTGTAAAATGGCAACCAGAGCATAACTTAAGAATGTGGCACAGAATCCTTTTCAAAATCCCCACCAATTCTTCAAGTATTCCTCCTAGACTTTGGGAAGAGCAGCACTGAGTCAGTGGATTTCCTGTCTAAGCTTATTGTTTCAAATGACCTTAAGCTACTAAAGTAAGAAAAGGAGGAATGGACCAGAGAGGGTCATGGTTAAGAGGCAAACACTATCGTGTTTGAAATCCATGTTGTGACATCTTTGGCTGTGATTATTTGCACGTAAAATTAACTATAGACAAACATTCTGGCTATCCACTAAGTATTTGAGGAATAGGTATTCTCAAATATATGTCAAACTCAGGTCTATACAGCAGAAGCCTATACTAAAATGGTTCTTCTCCATAAGGTAGTTAGCTGGCAAAGAGTCAGGTGCAAACTTGATGGAGAAGTTCCCATGACATTCAGAGATCCTGGAGTTTGAATTTGGTGTAGTGAGTTTGATGCAGGTCTGGGTTGTATTTTGGGTTGAGTAGAGGGTACCATCACCTTTAAGCCACTGCTATTTTATTTTTCTGTCACATGCATCCAAAATCAGCCCCCAACTTATGTAGCCTCCAAGTTGAGCTAACTCTAAAATCTGGCAAACTTAACCCTGACCTGAGGCTGGGACCTGGGACCCTTAGCTGCAGTGCTGCAATGCTCGCACCTGGAGAAACGTCTCTTCCAGCAAAAAAAATACAAAGAAACTGTAAGGGACTAAAAATAACTCCGTGCATACACAGTTGGGGAAAATTCTGGACAAAAAGATACAAAAAGACCAAAAAAAAAAAAAAAAAACACACCCAACTGCCGCTTCTGAAGAGCTGGGAGCAAAAACAGGAGGTCGGGAGCAAAAGCGGGGTACTGCTCATGCCCCCTGCACTCAACACCACCTAAGGGGTGGGCAAAACAACTAAGCCACCCCTCCAGCCCAACCCGTGGACACACCCCTACCCTCACCCCACATAAGGAACCAGCTTGCCCCTCCTCGGGAAGGGAGTGAGCAAGGGAACCTGTTACTTGTTCTCAGTCCCCCCTGCTGCAGCAGGGGCCTCAATAAAGCCTTGCCTGAACTTGTTGTCTGGCCTCTAGTCAATTTCTATTGCTTGGGGAAGGCCAAGAACCCTGGTGGGTATCAGATTCACCTATATCTCTTTATACTCTGTCTGTTTTGTCCTAACTTAAGTTGGCTTATATGCTGAAATATACAGCCTGGGTACCAGAGCTCCCCAAACAATCAAATGGTTGTTTCTTTATTGTTGTAAAAAAAATGCCTAACCTGCCCCTGAAAATAACTGTCTCTTTTTTGATTAAATAAACCCTGTAATTTGTAAGAGTACGTACGTCAAATTTTGTGAAAACTCTGACATTACCTTGGCAGGATCCCTAATTTAACACTATGTGGTTGAATAACTGAAAGAAAGTTTGCACACTCAATGAACTGACTATATTTAGTTTTTCTTCAGATCTTAGCCTTTTAGAATTCTCTGTCCTCTTTCCCTGTCCCTCTCGCTCCTCTTTTCTCTCTTCTCATCCTCCCCTTCCTCACCTCCCCCTCCTCTTCTCCTCCTCTGTCTTCTACCTCTTTTCACTTTCCTTAGGATCCAGCTACGAGGATCTTAGGAAGAAAGGCAGAAAAGAGTTATCACCAATATAATATCTATTATTTGAAATATGTCATGGATTTACTATTATGAGTTTCTGAGTAATATCGTATGTAATTTTGCGCACTTAGACATGGCAAAAATATCCCACAGAGGTTACATAACTTAGTCTAAGTCATACAAGTGGTGGCCATATAACTTGTGTAGTAATTATCTAGTGCTTTATTCATTCATTTATACAGTCAACAAATATTTTCTCAATTACCCTTGGTGTTCAAGCCCTGTTCTAGGATCTGAAAATACAGTTGTCAACAAGACAAGTGATATCACTCTCCTGATCCTGATTAGGCATATATTTTTGAGATCAGTCAGATTGAAAAAAAACTAAACTAATACATAAAAGAGATTATTTAAATTGTGGAATGCTGCTAAGAAAATTAAGTAGAATAATTTGGTAGAGTGAAGTAAAGGATGCTGATAGAGAATGACAGTTTCAGACAGGATGTATATAAAAAAGGTTTCTATGAAAAAGTAATATTTAATCAGAGCTCTGAAAGCCAGAAGAGCCCAGCTATGAGAAGATCTGGGGAAGAGCATTCCAGGCAGAGGGAACAGCAAATGCAAAGTCCCTGTGTAGTGAACAGAGGGGAATGTTTAGGTTGATGTCACAGGTGAGGGCAGGAAGCCAACCATATGGAGTAGATACCATTGTTAGGAGTTAAGGTTTCATTTTCTTTGTAAAAGGAAAAAAAATTGGGGAGTTTTTTAAAACAAGAAGTGAGAGACATGGTGTGGTTAACACTCAACAGTCACGCCATTTGATATGTGAAGGATGTTGTAAGGAGAACACTATAAGCAGGAAAGTTAAAAAAAAAACTTGAAGTGCTGCGGGTGAAAGAAATCAGAGATCTGGAGACTTATTTGATAAACATAGATCAATTAAAACTATATGAAGCTCCAGGGCTAAGACAAAACCACTTTTGAAGGATATACCACAAATTAATAAATTACGAGGTTGCCTAGGAAGAAAGGAAACATTGAGAGCAGGAGTCACTGTACCATAAACTCTTTAAGCACTTGGAATTTTGAACCATGTGAACATATTATTTATACAAAAAATAAAAATAAGAATATGTATATATCTTTTGAATAGAAAAAGGTAATTAAAATCAACTTCATGTATATCAACCTATTCTCTAAAGAAGTTATTTTGTGGGATGCCAAACAAAAATTCCATTTCACTGGAAGTCAAGTAAAGAATGTGTTTCCGATAAATAAAATCATGGATTAAAGTACTGAGAAGTGTTTGCTCATTTCAAATATGTTATAGAAATGGAACCATAGAGTATGTAATATTTTGAGATTGGCTTTTTCACTCAACGTGATTCTTGGGAGATTTCTCTAGGTGTTGTGTGTATCAATAATCCATTTTTTTTTTATTGCTAAATAGTATTCCATGATATTGGTGTACCCCAGTTTGTTTAATCATTTGCTCACTGAAGGACATCTGAGTCCTTTCCAGCTTGGAGCTTTTATGAACAAGGCTAGTATGAACATTTGTGTTCAGATTTTTGTGTGTGTGTGTGAACATAAGAATTTATTTATCTGGGATAAATGTCCAAAAGTACAACTTCTGGATTGTATGGTAGTTGCACGCTTAGTCTTTTAAGAAACTGCCAAATTGTTTTCCAGACTGTCTGCAACATTTTGCATTCCCACCAGCAACGCACAAGCAATTCAGTTTTTCCACATCTTTGCCAGCACTTAGTGTTATAACCATATATTTGTTTTAGTCATTCTGATAGAAGGAAGGGTCGTGATAAAGAATTGTGGTTTTATTTTGCATTTGTTAATGATTAGTGGTATTGGAAGGGTCTTTATGTCCTTATTTGCAGTCTCTATATCCTTTTTGGAGAAATGGATGCTCATGTCTGTGCTCAGTTTTTAACTGGATTTAACTGGATTTTTTTTCTGTTGAGTTTTGAGAGTTCTTTGTAGGACTAGACACTACAGATATGTGGCTTGCAACTATATTCTCCCAGTCTGCAGCTTGTCTTTTCATCTTCTAAACAGGATTTTTCACAGTGCACACATTTTTTTTTATTTTGATAAAGTTAAATTTGTCAGTTTTTCCTTTTATGAATTGTAATTTTGGTATGGAGTCTAAGAGCACTTGTACTATTCTCCATACTGAAAATTTTCACCTATGTGCTTCTCTAAAAACTTTACTTTCATGTTTCGAATTTAACTCTGTGATACATTTTGAATTCATTGTTGTACGGGGTTTAATGTTAAGGTTGATGCTCAGTCTTGCCAGGCAAATGCAGAAGTCTAGGCTCTCCACTGGGAATTTGCAGGTGTGAGTACAGCAGGACACAGGTATTTCAGTGGTATCTGGCTGAAGTTGAGAGGTATTTGTCAAGAGACTTTCTGCCTTAGAATGTTGCTCATTCCTGGTCCTTCAGCTAGAAAAAACAGGGGGTGTGTGTGTGTGTGTGTGTGTGTGTGTGTGTGTGTGTGTGTGTGTGTGTGTGTGTGTGTGTGTGTGTGTGTGTGTGTGTTTCTGGTTTGCCAGCCTCTTCAGCTCCAAGTCTGGGATATGTGAGGTCAAAAGCAAACTCTCCACTGTGTCATTCCTCAGGTCTTGCTATCCCTTAGCTGATATGCCTTCTTCTCTCCACCTTTCAGAGTTTTTAATGTTTGATTTATATATAATGTCCAAAGTTTTTAGTTTTATTTAGCAGGAGGAATAGAGAACACTGCATCTCCTCCATCTTCCCAGAAGAAGTATTATCCACATATATTTATCATGTATTTTTGAAATAGTCTTTAAAAACTTCAAGGGAATACAACCTTTATTGTATTTAAAGGACATAATAAAACGTACACCATTTAAAACTGGAAAAAATATTGTGGCCATGATTTGTTGTGCATATTGGAGAGTAAGACAATGCTTCTCTAATTTTCCATCACCTGACTGCACATCCTTAGGATAAGATGGGCAATGGCAAGACATAGCAGAAGAGTCCCATTAAAGGATACATAGGTTATTTTAACTTCTCTGATGGAACATTTCCCTTTTCTTCTGCAGTCTACCTTCCCACAGCCCCACAACCTCTGAATATATTCTCTTGATGTGATTCTCCAGGGTTTCACTCAGTGTCACTGAAGGCAGATAACATCTTTTCATGTTTAGTTAAAAGAACGTTTTTCATCTTTCTTTTGTGTGTAACCCTGTTCTATGTGGTTCTAGATGGTTCAAAAGGAGATAACCATGCCTGCTCCAGAGAAAGAGAGAGATATGCACAAATCTTAAGTGTAAAGGTAGATGCATTTTCCAAAACGAGACACCTAGGTAACCATCAAGAAATGGGATATAACTAGCAACTCGGAAATATCTCTAATGCCCCTCCCAGTCACAATCCCACCACTTCCCCCAATAACTATCATCTTGACTTTTAACATCATGGATTAGTGTTGCCTGATATATATATATATATGTATACATATATACATATGAAATAATCGTAAAGTTTGTACTATAGTTCTTTTATTACCAACAACATATTATTGGTCAGAGTCACTAATTTTGTTGAATGTAGCAGTATTTCATTTATTTACACTACTGTATTTTAACTCTTGTTATAACTGTCCCATTGTATAAACATTTAATATCCATTCCTTTGCTGACAGGCATTGTATTGGGTCCAATTTTTGTCTCTTTAGCTTTCATATTTATATCTAAAATCCATTTGGAATGACTTTAAAATATGAGATAGAAGCCAAATTATTTTTGCATATAAATATCAATTGATACAGTATCCTTATTTGAAAGAATATGTCTCCATTTGTGAACATTTTGCTTTGTAAATATCTAATGCTGCATAAAAGTAGATCTGTTTCTGAACTCATTTTTCCCATTAATCTATGTGTCTATCCTAATACCATTAACCAATGGTCTTAATGCAGTCGTGTAAGTCTGATATCTGGTAGTGTATGACAAATGACTTTATCGTTCTTGAAAACTGTCTTCACTTTCTTGGCCCTTTGGTCTCCTAGCTGAGAGTTCAAATGAAACTGCATTGACTTGATAGATCAGATTAGGGAGAACTGAATCCTTAAAAATACCAAGCCTTCTAATCATGGTTGTAACATATCCCTACACTTTTTGTAAGTTTCTTTCATTAAATACAAAAATATTCCTCTTCATTTTCATCCTTTCTTTCTTCTGCACATCTTAGTCCTGATGTATTCTACTGACCTATCTTTCAGTGTAATAATCTTCTCCTCATTAAGGTTAATCTGTGTTAATATCATGCATTGAGTTCTTAATTTCAATTATTTTATTTTATTGCCTAGAATTTCACCATAACTCTATTTTTATTGATTCTTATTTTCTGTTGACAGTGTCCATCAAATCATCTATTCTCATAAACATAATATTGCACTTCACTTTCTGTCCTGTAATTTTAATATATGGATCTCTTGAGTGTTTTTTCTGTCTACTTTTTTCATCTCAATTTTAGATTGTTTTATTTTTGTCTCTGATATGCATGCTAATTTTTAACTGAATGCCATGAGATACTTTAGAAATTATTTAAGGTTCTGGATGGTGTTATCTTCCTGCCTTAAAACTTATTTTCCCTTCTCCCAAATAGTTAGGATAGGAACAGATCACCTTAAACCAGTCTGAGATTAATATGACTTGAAACTGGGATTCAGTCTTTATTAGAGCTTGTTCATCTCCATTTCACCCTTTTCTCCCATACGTAGCCCTTTGGGAGGCTACATGTTTATTAGGGACCCTCTTCCTGGTGGATCTTGTCATCCAACTTGTGTCTTCCCAGATCTGTTAGAATACTGAGTCATTTTAGCTTTTCAGCCTTCCCCCTAATTCTGTTCTGCTTTTCAACCTCTCAGCCATTGCTAATGAATTAGTAAATTTCTTGTGTGAAAAACTGGCATACATATTGGATTACCTTTCTATTTTTCCCTTACTTACAGAACTTTTTTCCCTTCAAGTCCTCTAAGCTTGGTAGCTCTGTGGTGGCTTCAAACACATATGCTTCTTAAAAATTTTATCCAGTTTTTCAAATTGTTCTCCTTGGGAATATTAATCTCATACAATCAGTTTTCCATAGCTAGAAGCAGAGGTCTTTTTCTCTTTTATTTTAACTCCTGTTATAACTGTCTCACATTTACCTTCTGTCTTGGTGGAATTTTAAAACCCTGTGGTTGCAAATAGAAAATCTCTTCATGTCTGTCACAAACTCTGGCATACAGGTGTCCAATAATCATAAACGTTGCTATTTTTCATATGATTTAAAGAAAGTTCTGTAGTATGTCTGTTCCTCTAGAAACAGATAAAGTATCCTTCTATTAATATTTGGAATTTATGTGAGTCACAGCTAAAGTTTTTTAGAATTAGTAGTCATGCTTCATGCTTTGGTGCTATTTTATCAACCTTCTTGAAGAATTTTAATTAAAAATATTCCTCCTTCCAATATAATTGAAAATATTTTTCATTGCACTACAGTCTTCTACTTAATAAGAGATAATAATTGTTATATAGTGTCTTGGTAATAACTGTTTTCTATTGAGCAACTGTTTTTCTTAAAATGGAACTGCAGAATTTCGTATTTCCCTCTTTGAAGGGACCACCAGTAAAATCAGAATGAAATTAGTTGCCAAACAATAGCAAGTTTATAGGAAACTTTGACTGTATTTGTGGACTAGACTACCTTTGGTTTTGTTTTTTCTACTATTATTTTTGTCCTACTTTCTTCAGTTATGTTTACGATTTCTGTTGAAAAATATAGAGATCATTTTGTTTGCTTGTTAATTTTGTTTCTTTGGCTCCTTTTTGGTTTTTAGTTAGCTACTTTAAAACCTTTAAAAATGTTGATAGAGTAGTGTAAAAGTGATAAACTAAATAAAAAGGAAATGTTTTTATTTCCCAAACCTCAATTGTAAATGCTCAAAAAATTAGATATTGCCTTTTATATATTAAAACTAGGCAAGAAGAAAGCACTTTAAACAAAATATGTGCTGAATATGGAATTCTCTCTTTTACTTTTACATATGCTTTTCTGTATAGTCACTCTGAGATTTTCACATATTAGGTGTTTGATGAATGATAAATGAATTAATCAATATTTATTGAGTAATAATACACAAATTAATTGAGAGGGAAGTAAAATTAGACACACTAAACTCACTACTACTTTGGGACACAGAGACAAGAATGTATTTAATATACAGTAAATTAACATAATTTTCCTCGAACTGACATGAATTACTTAGCTTTTTGGTACTGATACATGTAGGAATCTGAAGGGCCAAAAGTGTTTGCTCTATTTTAAAACAGGCAGATTCTATTGGACTATTTCCTCCAGAACGCAACTTTGTTCAAGATGACTCTAGAAGCTCTCTTGTTCTCAGGTCATGCATTAGAGTGGAACAAGCATATTTGTACTCACACAGATCTGGATTTTAGTGCTTAAAAAATATTTCCGTGACTTTGAAAACTTATTTAACTTCTCTGAGCTCCAGTTTCTTCAATGATAAATTTACAAATAAACTCGTGATTTTAATTTTTAGAAGCTAGATGTATCAGTGGGCAAAGAGTTTACACGGGGAGGGCAAGGATGAGGAGGATATCATGATGTTTGATCTTTAATAATGTGCAGCTATCTGCAGTTGGTGAAAGACATGGGCAGCAGAGCTGAGGCTGCATACCCAAGGGAGGGCAATGTTGGACTCGCAGGGGCCAAAGAGAAGAGTGACCCTGGTCAGAAACAGAGGAGAGGAGGTAGGAGCTTCTGAAGGTAGGAGAAGTCTTAGCGCAGTCCCTTCATTAACTGGCTGGCTGATGCAGAGAACCATGTAACCGGTCACTCCTGTCTTTTAATTAATTAATTAATTTTTACTCTTTTTAGATAGAATGCATAGATTTTATGCTATTTGTTGGTTTCAACAACTGTCTACACCCATGCATCACTACCCAAAATACAACATATAATGAAAGTCCCTTCCTAACCCTTTCCAGTCATTAACTCTACCTCCTCAGTTAAATATTTCCTTATATCCAGCACCAGGTTGGTTTTGTACGTGCTTGAACGTCACATAAATGGAATCATACATTAATTTCTTTTTGTACCTGGCTTCTTAAATTCAGCATAAGGCTTTATGATTCATGCATGTTGTGCATATTTCAGTAGCTAATTCCTTTTTATTAGTGAGTAGTATTAATATGACACACACTTTGTTTATTTGTTTCTGTGTTGGGGGACATTTACCATGTTACTGGTTATTGGCTACTTTAAATGACACTGCTATGAATATTCTTATACAAGTCTTTTGTGGACATACATTTTCATTTATCTGGAGTAAATATTTTAAACTCTACCTCTGTCCATACAGAAAAATCAATTCAAAATGCATCATAACAAACTTCAAAGTTAGAACCAAAAAGTTTCTAGATAAAAACAGTAGAGAATATCTTTTACTAGCTTGGGGTTGGCAATACCATGTTAGGATATTAAAAGAAAAAAAAAACTCTAGACATTAAAATATACAAATTTGCCATCATTAAAATAAAACTTTCAGTATGGTGCATGATCATCTATAAAAATATTGAATCACTGTGCTGGAGAGCTGAAACTAATATAATATTATAAGCCAACTATACTTCAATTTAAAAAAATAAATAAAACTTCTGGTTTTCAAAAATTACTGTTAAGAAAATTAATAGGATGACACAAACTGAAGAACTATATGTGTGTGTATGTATATGTGTGTGTGAAGTACTCCTATAATTTAGCCATAAAAAAGTAATGAAAATGGGCAAAAGTTTGAATAAACACTACACAAAGAAGATAAATGAATGGCCAGTAAGTACATGAAAAGGTGCTGCTGAACATCACTGAGTCATCAGGGAAATGCCAATTGATACTACAATAAAATGCCTTTTGCCATACACTGGAAGAGCTAAAATTAAAAAAGATATCAATACTAAACATCCTCACATTGGTGAAGGTGTGGAGCTGACAGAAATATGTACAAACACCTTGGGAGAATGCTTGGCAGACTCCTAAAAGGTTAACAATATATCTATTCTATGACCCAGTCATTCTCAAACACTTTTAAAAAATAATAACTAACATTAATTGAATATTTCCTAACTGTGAGACAATGATCAAATTATATTTTGTGTGTATTACTCCATTTTATCTTCCCAATAATATTTTCAGAAAAGACTAATTGTATTCCCATTCTGTAGTTGTTTAATGACTTGGGTGATTCAGATGCTTAGCTAAGATCATTGTGACTAAGACATTAAAATATGTATAGTTTTCCTGGGAAGATAAAAATACACAGGATTTAGTCAAATTCTGGGGTTTGGGACCCCAGAATTATGACTCTCTTCTACTAAACACGCTGTTTGACCTCTCAAAATCTCACTGTCCCACCTGGGAAGTGGGCAGAGCCACGACTTTATGGTTGGTTAGAAAGAGTAAACGGGACAGCACACTTGAAGGGATAAGCAGCGAACTTGTACGTAGGATTAAAACGTGTATTTCTTTCCTTTTCCCCTTCTCCTTAGACATATTCTAGTGCTTGGATATTTTCATTCTGAGATATCAGACTCAAGTACCTGCAGTTTTGAGAAAGTGTGAGTTTTCAATACACTGCTGCAAAACTAGTATCCAGTTTTCTTCACAAGTGCTAGCTTGAGAAAATGCAGGGTCTTAGCCATATGCGGGCCCTACGGTTCACTGAACCTTTGAATTTACGTGCTCGGCTCTGTGCTCTCGGATGTGCCACCAGATCAGAGAAGGCAGTGCAGCCTCTGCAAGAAAGGCCTCGTTTGCCCTGTTACAACGAGAAAGGGAACGTCAGCCACACATCCTTCCGTGGTGAGAAAGAAAAACCTCCTGGCTAAACGAAATCTTTACTGAGGTGCAACCATCAAGGACCTCTTACACGTTACTGATATGGCCTGTTCTTCTACTAATAAGTCTATGAAATGATGAGCTCATTTTCTTGCCCAGTGTTGAGCAGAACTCGCTCCCTGATAGTTAGACCTCCATGATCCCCTCTTACCGCTCTAATGCAGGGGCCTACTGACCACCAAAGGCACTGTCATAATCTGTTAGTTTCAGAAGGGACTGGGGCATCCATCTGAGCAGACAGCATGGGCTGAAACAGAGGAAGAAGGAGGTAAATACCATGCATTTACCCCTTACTCTATTCTTACCACTATACTAAGCACTTGCAGTCCTTTCTAATTTAATCACCATTATATACCTATGGATTGGCATTATTATGTCTATTTGTAATAGGGACGATCAAATCTGACTCCATATTGGATCTCTTTCTTTTACTTTAACCTTTGTATTCTATTGCTTTTGTTACAAGTTAAGAATATTGCCTATAGCCTGAAATATACAGGACAGCTCATTCTCGAGGCTCTGACCTTTAAAGGTATGACACTTTTCCATTCACATAGAGATAAAAAGTTGCAGAACAGAGAATAACACTTGTTTTGTTGGCAGTTTACAGGAACATTGTGACCTGACCTATGTGGACAGCTGTGAGAACAAAGGATTCCAACACCAAGAAGTCTGTAACAACCAATCACACCCCCTCCCCGTTTAGTACAAAAGAAGCCCGAAATCTAACTCCAGTAAGATGATTCTTTGGGACCCTAGTCCACCATCTTCTCAGTCTGCTGGCTTTTCGAATAAAGTCGCTATTCCTTGCCCCAACAACTCGTCTCTTAATTTATTGGCCTGTTGAGCAGCAAGAAGTACAAGCTTGGACTCAGTAACATATTTTAAAGATAAGGATATTGCCCAGGTTCATGCAGCTAGTAACTGATAAACCAGGATTTTAACCTTATGTCTTATTGCAAAGCATTTACAATTTGGCCACCAAACAAATTAGTCTGGTGACAATGATTTGGTGGTGTTGATGGTGAAAGGCTGATGGTGATGTTATGATGACAGTGATTACAGTGGTGGTGAGATGAAGTGAATGAGCAGTACTTCCCACGTAGAATTACAATTTAGGACAGAATAGTTATTATGTATTCAGTGAATAAACAGTTCTAAGCACCTGCAAGCTCTGGATACTAAGTTAACTAACACACTTTTCCTATCTTCAACTAGTTTATGGTCCTCTGATGGAGAAAACAAATATACTTAGGCAACTAAATACTTCTAAAAGTGTTAGTGTTGGGCTTCTCTGGTGGCACGGTGGTTAAGAATCTGTCTGCCAATACAGGGGACACAGGTTCAAGTCCTGGTACGGGAAGATCCCACATGCCGCGGAGCAACTAAGCCCGTGTGCCACAACTACTGAGCCTGTGTTCTAGAGCCCACGAACTACAACTACTGAGCCCGCATGCCACAACTACTGAAGCCCACACGCCTAGAGCCTGTGCTCCGCAACAGGAGAAACCACTGCAATAAGAATCCCGCGCACCACAATAAAGAGTAGCCCCTGCTTGCCGCAACTAGAGAAAACCCACGGCAGCAAAGAAGACCCAACACAGCCAAAAAAAAGTATTAGTGTTCAGTGCTATATAAGTATTTCAATTCAATGAATAAATATTTTGTCTGACTTTCTTGGGCCGTGCATGATGCTGGGTGCTTAGAAAGCAGAAAAGAGGTGCTTGTGGCACAGTGGGAAAAAAAAAGTGGAGGGAAGGGCAATGTGCTGGAAAAGGGAGAGCAACCAACCATGTGCTGTGAGCTGTACAGCCCCAGGGAGAGTTCATATGGGAGGCCGCAGAGGGAAAGGACTTTATTTGCCAGAAAAAAACAGCATGAAAACATGTAAAAGCACACCAGATCAAAGAAATGACAAGTAAAAAGCTAAGGAAACATGAAATAGCATGACACGTTTCAGTAATGTCTAAAAAACTCAGTGTGCTGGCCCCCGGCATAAGGGGAAAGGAGAGACAGTTAAGTCTTGAAAGCTAACCACGGTCCCTGCCACAAGGGCCTCTTCTGCCATGTTCCTGAGGTTGAACTTAAGGGACCATTGTCAGGTCATTGCAGGATTTTAAGAACAAGGTAGACATGGGAAGATTCATCATGTCACTCTTCAAGAACATGCCTGGTATTATGCTTCTTCCACATACTGGCATGGGAGAACTCCTAGCTAGGGGAGAGACCCTGACTATTGATGCCCTTATACCCCATGTCTAACAGGCCTGGCAGAAAATATGCATAGTCACTCATTTAGTCATTCAACAAACAAATTATATGCATATATGTATACATATTTATAAATATACATATATGTATATAATTATGTGTTTACTATGTAGTAAATTAGTATGTGTTTAACTTTTTGGAGTTATGTTCCAAAACAGGGAGACAAATGCAAGCACAAAATAGTTTACTTCTTTTAAATGCCCAGACATTATCCTCATGGATAGGCCTTGTTTTATACTGTCTCTTCATTTGGAATTTAAAAAATATAACCCAGTGTGTGAAACATTTGAGAACGTAGATTTTGATGTGAAACATGCCTCATTTGAATCCTAGGCCCAAAATGACTCAACTAAAGCATGACCTAGAGCTTTAACTCAACCTCTCTAAGCCTAAGTTTCCTCATTTTCAAAACACAGATTAAAATAGTACATAATTGTGAGGATGTAGAAAACAATGTACTTAAAGCATTGAGCCCATACAGGATAAATCCAAGGAGAAACATGACAAGACACATATCAATCAAACTATCAAAAATTAAATACAAAGAAAAAATATTAAAAGCAGCAACATAAAAACAACAAATAACATACAAGGGAATCCCCATAAGGTTAACAGCTGATCTTTCAGCAGAAAATCTGCAAGGCAGAAGGGAGTAGCAGGACATATTTAAAGTGATGAAAGGGAAAAACCTATAACCAAGATTACTCCACCGAGCAAGGATCTCATTCAGATTCGACAGAGAAAGTAAAACCTTTACAGACAAGCAAAAACTAAGAGAATTCAGCACCACCAAACCAGCTTTACAACAAATGCTAAAGGAACTTCTCTAGGCAGGAAATACAAGAGAAGGAAAAGACCTACAACAACGAACCCAAAACAGTTAAGAAAATGGTAATAGGAACATACATTTCGATAATTACCTTAAATGTAAATAGATTAAATGCTCCAACCAAAAGACATACACTGGCTGAGTGGATGAAGAAACAAGACCCATATATACGCTGTCTATAAGAGACCCACTTCAGACCTAGGGACACATACAGATTGAAAGTGAGGGGATGGAAAAAGATATTCCATGCAAATGGAAATCAAAAGAAAGCTGGAGTAGCAATTCTCATATCAGACAAAATAGACTTTAAAATAAAGACTACAACAAGAGACAAAGAAGGACACTACATAATGATCAAGGGACAAGAAGAAGATATAACAAATAAATAAATATTTATGCATCCAACATAGGAGCACCTCAATACATAAGGCAAATGCTAACAGCCATAAAAAGGGAAATTCACAGTAACACAATCATAGTAGGGGACTTTAACACCCCACTTTCACCAATGGACAGATCATCCAAAATGAAAATAAATAAGGAAACACAAGCTTTAAACGATACATTAAACAAGATGGACTTAATTGCTATTTATAGGACATCCCATCCAAAAACAACAGAGTACATTTTCTTCTCAAGTGCTCATGGAACATTCTCCAGGATAGATCATATCTTGGGTCACAAATCAAGCCTTGGTAAATTTAAGAAAATTGAAATCGTATCAAGTATCTTTTCCGACCACAACGCTATGAAACTAAATATCAATTACAGGAAAAAAATCTGTAAAAAATACAAACACATGGAGGCTAAACAACACACTACTTAATAACCAAGAGATCACTGAAGAAATCAAAGAGGAAATCAAAAAAATACCTAGAAACAAATGACAATGAAAACACAATGACCCCAAACCTATGGGATGCAGCAAAAGCAGTTCTAAGAGGGAAGTTTACAGCAATACAATCCTACCTCAAGAAACAAGAAACATCTCAAATAAACAACCTAACATTAAACCTAAAGCAACTAGAGAAAGGAGAACAAAAAAACCCCAAAATTAGCATAGGAAAGAAATCATAAAGATCAGATCAGAAATAGATGAAAAAGAAATGAAGGAAACAATAGTAAAGATCAATAAAACTAAAAGCTGGTTCTTTGAAAAGATAAACAAAATTGATAAACCATTAGCCAGACTCATCAAGAAAATAAGGGAGAAGACACAAATCAATAGAATTAGAAATGAAAAAGGAGAAGTAACAACTGACACTGCAGAAATACAAAGGATCATGAGAGATTACTACAAGCAACTATATGCCAATAAAATGGACAACCTGGAAGAAATGGACAAATTCTTAGAAAAGCACAACCTTCCGAGACTGAACCAGGAAGAAATAGAAAATATAAACAGACCAATCACAAGCACTGAAATTGAGACTATGATTAAAAATCTTCCAACAAACAAAAGCCCAGGACCAGATGGCTTCACAGGAGAGTTCTATCAAACATTTAGAGAAGAGGTAACACCTACCCTTCTCAAACTCTTCCAAAAGATAGCAGAGGGAGGAACACTCCCCAACTCATCCTATGAGGCCACCATCACACTGATACCAAAACCAGACAAAGATGTCACAAAGAAAGAAAACTACAGGCTAATATCACTGATGAACATAGATGCAAAAATCCTCAACAAACTACTAGCAAACAGAATCCAGAGCACATTAAAAGGATCATACACCATGATCAAGCAGGATTTATCCCAGGAATGCAAAGATTCTTCAATATGTGCAAATCAATCAATGTGATACACCATATTAACAAATTGAAGGAGAAAAACCATATGATCATCTCAATAGATGCAGAAAAAGCTTTTGGCAAAATTCAACACCCATTTATGATAAACCCCCCCCAGAAAGTAGGCATAGAGGGAACTTATCTCAACATAATAAAGGCCATATATGACAAACCCACAGTCAACATCGCTCTCAATGGTGAAAAACTGAAAGCATTTCCACTAAGATCAGAAACAAGACAAGGTTGTCCACTCCCACCACTATTATTCAACATAGTTTTGGAAGTTTTAGCCACAGCAATCAAAGAAAAAGAAATAAAAGGAATCCAAATCAGAAAAGAAGCAGTAAAGCTGTCACTGTTTGCAGATGACATGATACTATACATAGAGAATCCTAAAGATGCTACCAGAAAGCTACTAGAGCTAATCAATGAATCTCGTAAAGTAGCACTATACAAAATTAATGCACAGAAATCTCTTGTATTCCTATACACTAATGATGAAAAATCTGAAAGAGAAATTAAGGAAACAGTCCCATTTACCACTGCAAAAAAAGAATACAATACCTAGGAATAAACCTACCTAAGGAGACAAAAGACCTGTATGTAGAAAACCATAAGACACTGATGAAAGAAACTAAAGATGATACAAACAGATGGAGAGATATACCATGTTCTTGGATTGAAAGAATCAACATTGGGAAAATGACTATACTACCCAAAGCAATCTACAGATTCATTGCAATCCCTATCAAACTACCAATGGCATTTTTCACAGAACTAGAACAAAAAATTTCACAATTTGTATGGAGACACAGAAGACCCCGAATAGCCAAAGCAACCTTGAGAAAGAAAAACAGAGCTGGAGGAATCAGGCTCCTGGACTTCAGACTACACTACAAAGCTACAGTAATCAAGACAGTATGGTACTGGCAAAAAAACAGAAATATAGATCAATGGAACAGGATAGAAAGCCCAGAGATAAACCCACGCACATATGGTCACCTTATTTTTGATAAAGGAGGCAAGAATATACAATGGAGAAAAGACAGCCTCTTCAATAAGTAGTGCTGGGAAAACTGGACAGCTACATGTAAAAGAATGAAATTAGAACATTCCCTAACACCACATACAAAAATAAACTCAAAATGGATTAAAGACCTAAATGTAAGGCCAGACACTATAAAACTCTTAGAGGAAAACATAGGCAGAACACTCTATGACATAAATCACAGCAAGGTCCTTTTTAATTCACCTCCTAGAGAAATAGAAATAAAAACAAAAATAAACAAATGGGACCTAATGAAACTTCAAAGCTTTTGCACAGCAAAGGAAACTGTAAACAAGACGAAAAGACCACCCTCAGAATGGGAGAAAATATTTGCAAGTGAAGCAACTGACAAAGGATTAATCTCCAAAATATACAAGCAGCTCATGCAGCTCAATATCAAAAAACAAACAACCCAATCCAAAAATGGGCAGAAGACCTAAATAGACATTTCTCCTATGAAGAAATACAGATTGCCAACAGACACATGAAAGCATGTTCAACATCACTAATCATTAGAGAAATGCAAATCAAAACTACAATGAGGTATCACCTCACACCAGTCAGAATGGCCATCATCAAAAAATCTACAAACAGTAAATGCTGGAGAGGGTGTGGAGAAAAGGGAACACTCTGGCACTGTTGGTGGGAATGTAAATTGATACAGCCACTATGGAGAACAGTATGGAGGTTCCTTAAGAAACTAAAAATAGAACTACCATACAACCCAGCAATCCCACTACTGGGCATATATCCTGAGAAAACCATAATTCAAAAAGAGTCATGTACCACAGTGTCCATTGCAGCTCTTTTTACAATAGCCAGGACATGGAAGCAACCTACATGTCCATTGACAGATGAATGGATAAAGAAGATGTGGCACATGTATACAATGGAATATTACTCAGCCATAAAAAGAAACAAAATTGAGTTATTTGTAGGGAGGTGGATGGACCTAGAGTCTGTCATACAGAGTGAAGTAAGTCAGAAACAGAAAAATAGATACAATATGCTAACACATATATATGGAATCTAAAAAAAAAAATGGTTCTGAAGAACCTAGGGGCAGGACAGGAATAAAGACACAGACATAGAGAAAGGACCTGAGGACACAGGGAGGGGGAAGGGTAAGCTGGGATGAAGTGAGAGAGTGCATGGACTTATATATACTACCAAATGTAAAATAGCTAGCTAGTGGGAAGCAGCCGCATAGCACAGGGAGATCAGCTCAGTGCTTTGTGACCACCTAGAGGGGTGGGACAGGAGGGTGGGAGGGAGAGGCAAGAGGGAGGGGATATAGGGATATATGTATATGTATAGCTGATTCACTTTGTTATACAGCAGAAACTAACACACCACTGTAAAGCAATTATACTCCAATGAAGATGTTAAAAAAATAAAAATAAAAATAAAGCATTGAGTACCTATCAGGCACATAGTAAATAATCATAATGTTAGCCATTATCATTACCTGCTTGCTAGCTAGACTATTGACACCTTATTCTAATTGTTCTTATCCCTAGTATATTTCCCTACATTTGAAATCTGTAGCTTGCTTGCAATTATCCTTCCAAAATATCTGCAATAATGATATTTCCTGCTGTCAAAACTTCAGTGGTTGTCCTTTACCTACAGATCAAACACAACCCAAACCTCAATCTTTTTCATTGTTATGCATTTTACACCGTGTTTTAAAATGAACAAATTATATTGTTACATAAATCCATGCCAAGTTTCCTGAACCCATCATTTTGTTCAAGTTGTTCTTTCTGCTTAAAACTTTCCCCATTTTCTATCTGTTTCTTGAAATCCTGTTCTACTATTTTTCATGTCCTCCTGTCTCCAACTAAATGCACCTCTCTTCTCCTAAATTACCATAGCATTGTATACATTTATGCTCCCCCAATGATATTTGTTATGTATATATTCTTGGATTATTGCTTTCCTGACTTTGTTATTTGAATTAACAATGATAATGCACATGATTTGTATCTACAATACGCCACACTTTTTGCAAAGTTCATAACCTACAATATCTCTTTCACACACCTCCCTGAGATAAGTATTATGGGATCCATTTACTTAAGTTGACCATGAGGTTCAGGGATTTTAGGTAACATCCTAAGATCACACAGTAAGGGAAAAAAGCAGTTTTCAAGCCCATGCCTGACTTTAAAGCTCATTCCCTTCTACCAACTTGTTTTAAATGTACCTTCTTCGGCTAGATTATAGATTCTTTGAAATCAGGAGAAGTATTTTATTCCACTCCGCATATCCTCCAAGCCCTAGCCTTGAGTCTATTTTTCAACATGGAGCTAGCTACCGTGCCATGCATTTGTACATGTTATTTCAAACACTGCTGTCAACAACTCTCTAAGACAGATATGATTATCATTGCTATTTGAACTCACATATGGAGACTGAGACAAAGAGGGTTACAGTGACTGGGTAACCTGTTGCAGATGACACAGAAAGTAAGTGGCAAAGGCTGGAAAACAGGAAAAACAGGAAACTTAGTGAGAACCAGGTGTGTGCTGGGCACTAGCTTAGGCAGGCAGATGCTGAGAAGCCATCCTAGTCCCTGACGGCAAAGCTCTCGGATCTAGGAACACAGGACGTGTGTGAGGAGAGCCATGAAAGATGATTTTAAAGACTAAAAGAAGTGTTTGAGCTCCAACCAGCAAATCCCATCTTAGTGAGGGCTGCGTCAGATTAGGCCCATGCAGTTTGACAGTTCCACTCAATTTTATCCACTTTTCTCTTGAAGTTTGAAATGTATAAGATTACATAGGGGATGTTATGAAAAATGTCTATTTTTACATTTAATTTGCACTTATCAAGCTGAGAATTTTTAGGAGACCTAACTTTGCCTCATGGAAAATCCTCTTTAAGTCGTTTTAGGCCTTTTATTCTTAGGAACCATCTGGTGAGAAACCTGGGTTCTTGGTTGGAAACTTTTCATTTATCCTGTTTCTTTTATTTATGTCATCTTTCTTCCTTTTCTTCCTTTCTTTTTTATGACTCCAGACAAACTTACTTCCTTTCCTCACTTCCTTCATCTATCTAGCAATGACTTTCCCCTCTTTATTGGCAGATATGAATATATTTATGAATACTACCAGAGAATTGATTAGTATTAGAAGGATGCTCTATTAAGAAAAACTATGGACTTTGGAGACAAATAGACTGCGATTCAAATGTCAACTCCACCACTTTATAGAAATTTAGCCTTAAGTAAACTCTATAACATGCTCTGACATAACCTATTAACCTACAGAACGGGAATACTAGAATTTATGTTTAGAGTAGTATCTTATAAAAAGTGAAGGTATCAATATAGTGACGAATATGGTGTCAGGTACAAGGGACAATCAGTGAATGAAAGATGTTCTTATCTTTATTACTTAATTGCTATCACCATGCTATTTACAGAATCCATGGAACTGCTAGATGGAGCCATGTATTTCTGGACAAGGAATACAATTCAAAGCTACTATTATTGGTGCTGTGAGTGCCATGTAGGGAAGATGTCTTCATACACGGATGTATGTCTTTCTGGCTTGTAGTGTTTGTCTCTCAATGTTCTTCCAGGATAATGGACCAGGAATTAAGGGAATTAATCTTTCTGTCTCTTAGACTAGAATAGCTGCCCAAGGATGTCTCTTGCTTTATAATTTATCAGGTAGCACTTATCCGATGACCACAGAATAATTCACTTTCTGAATAGCTCCTTGCTTACATCCTCTAGTCTAAATATAATGTGAGGTATGAGTAATTTTATTTAATTAAAAAAGGTACAGTAACTTTAATTAATCTGCTTTCTTGTTTGTAGGTATTTGGAAAGTAGACTAATTGGATGTCACCGCCTTGCTGAGCTCCTGCCTAGCTCCTAGCCCTTCCCTTGGCCTCCTAGAAGCCATTTTTCCTTCTACAGGACCTGCCAATGTCTCTCCACCATGTAATGGAAACCTGGATTTAGTTCCTTCTTATGTCTTGCAAATTCTTCCCCTCAGACTTTGGAGGATGTCCAATAGAGTCTTCCTCTGTTTAAACTTTTCCTGATTTCATGGCAACAAACCTATTTCTCTCTGCCAGTGACACAGAGGCACATTTCCTCCTAAAAATATAAAGGAAAACATAATTTTCTACCATTAAAATTATTTTCTAGTAGAAACAATTAATTTAATCTAATAAGTTTCCTTGCAGTCTGCATAGAAGATCCATATCCTTCCTATTAAACTGACTGACGTTATTGCTCACAAAATTAGAACCCTGACTAATGGCATGTTCCTTCCTGCTCTCAGTCATCTGGTATTAATGGTGCTGTGTCCAAGCAGTTTGTTTTTAAATCTCACATAAATTATCAGCCCCTGATAGCAGCAGTGACTGTTTCAGCCCATCCTGCTACATCTACATAATTCAATAAGGCAACATTTATTAAACATTCACTATGTGCCAAACTCTGTGCTTTCAGGAGAAATAAAGCACTGTATCAAACAACTAAACAACTCAAGTACTGGGAGGATACCACATGTCATGGTCCCTGGATTTTTTAAAAGGAAAAAAAAGTATACTAAAGGTTTTAATAAAGAAGCATTCTATTCATCTAAGGAAGGTCATAAAAGCTTCACAGTTGGTTGGTGCAGTCAAGCCTCAAAGACTAAGGAATTTTCTAGGTGGGAAAGGGAGTCAGGTAGAATAGTAGAACAGACTTAGCAATGATAATCAAATACATAAAGACATAGAGGGAGGAAATATTAACGTCTATTTCAGAAGTGCTAAGGATTACAATAACCAAAGGACAGGGCTGGGGGAAGAGATGGGAATGCACAAGTTAGGCCAGGGCCAGATATGAGGATCTACTAGGTCAAATTTTGGACTTTAGATCTTATTCTGTTGATACACTCATCAAAGTATTTGAAGCTTGGGACTGACACGGTTAGATTTGCTTTTAGAAAACCTCACTTATCCACATAATACAGGACAAAGTGGAGGAAGAGAGACCGCATGGAAGATTCCATGATAGCTCAGGCTGGAAATGTAAGAGCCTAACTCAGGGAGGTGATGAACATTCACAAATAATGATAGATACTCTGGAAGCAGATACGTGGGTTTCAATTATTGCTCACCTCTTTAAAAACGTGTGCCTTAGCTGGACTTCATCTTGTCTCCAAGCCTCATCTATAAAGTGTGGATAATGGTATTACTCACCTAAGAAAAATGTTGAGACCCAAGTGATATAATTCATTCATCACAGTGTCTGGTTCACTGTAAATGTTCAATAAAATTGTTATTTGTGTTAACATTATTGCTATTGAGATATTTGCATTGATAATAGGAAACAAGAGACATTTACTAGATATACTCAAGATGTACAAGTGAGAAAGAGAGAGAGATTTGAACAACACCAGGTTTCATTGGTAAGATAACAACAACAATAACAGCTATTGCTTATGGACAACCATTGATCTGACCACTTCATATATAACTGCTTGTTTAGTTTTCACAACTCTGAGACAGGAAATATTACTGTCATCATTTTACAAATGAGGAAATGAAGGCATAGAAAGATAAACTAACCTGTCCAGGAATGTACAGTGAGAAAGTGGCATTGCTTGAAACAAATCCAAGCAACCTGTTTCTGGAATCCTTATATTTTACTGTCTGTCTGAGAGCTTGCTGGGGATTCTTGGAGGTAACCGTTAGTTACAGACAGCAATTGTTCATGTATGGCCAATTAAAGTTTGCCAGTGAGGAAGATTGTACTTGCTTTATTGTGTCCATGGGAAGCTGATGACTGTTAGTCTCTGAGTATGGTGAGCCTAATCTGTAAGTAGTATAGACTGTATTTCTGTCATGTTCCCTTGCGATTACTGCATATGGGTGATGGGATGAGTGAGGCTGGATGGGAGCCTGGAGGCGTCGATCCCCTTCATATCAGCTCTCCGCCCCATCAGTTTCATATACAGCACTCAAAACCCAGAGCAACTATGGCATACTCAGCTCTATATCTCCTACGTTTTATCACTATTTTCTAGCACATGGTAGATGACTCACTCCTACATGCTCAACTGAACAAAAGTGAATTGAAAAACACTGAAGAAAGAAAAGAATATTAATTACTTCAAGCAAAAAGACAAATATTTCATTAGATGCCTTGACCAATAAAAAGCCAGTGATTTCCTAGCCCAAATGTCATTCCATCCTTTTTTATTAGGTAGATATGCCATAGAGGAATTCTTTATACCAATTTGTGAACATAGCAAAGGCCATTTCATATAATCCTCATTAAAACTCATTGAAAAATATTTTATTACCCTACTAATCAGAGAAAATCAGAGAACAGTGCAACTCAAAAATCTAGATGGGCTTTCCAAAAGTATAACAACAACGACAATAATAATAACATTACTATTTATTGAGACTCTAGTGTACACCAAGTATTACCACATTTCCCTTAAATGCATACACTTCTGTCTGTACATATTGTTATCTGTTACCTGGCCTTTCCCTGACATTATATTCTAAGGAGGGTTCTGCTTGGTAAGACTGATTCTTGGACTTCTGAGAGGGAAAGTCAGGAGGAATGCTAGAGTGCTAGAAGGCAAAAAGAGGCATGAGGATGTCACACTTTTGAGGTGAGAGCAGTAGGTATTAAAAAAAAGGTTTTAAGAAATCTTGAGGGAACACTGGATTCCCTTCATGGAGTTTGAAACATACACACACACACACACACACACACATATATGTATGTGTATGTGTATATGTATATGTGTGTGTATATATAGTAAAGAAAGTGAAGAACCCAGGTTATTGAGAATTTACCTTTATTTGCACAGATTATGTTTTATCCACCAGAAAACCTCCCTGCGAGGAACCACATGGTGACGGCTAAGCACTCCCCTTTAGTCACCTCTGTTCTTCACAGCGACCATGCATGGAAGGCAGATATTTGTGCCACATTTTATATTGGAGGGCACTGAGGTTCAGAGAGATCAAAAATTTTCACCTGAGGCCATATTGGTAACCACTCATGGTCCCGGTCAGAATCCAGATCTCCTGGATGCAGCTCTTTCCAATGTCCAGCCTCTGCCTGCTGGAGACTCACTCTCCGGTCTGTTCTTCTAAGGACCTAAGGCATCTCTATGTCCACGGCCACAGGCGCTTCAAATAAAACCAGCAATAGCTTGAGCTACTATGCACAAGTTCTCACTTTCTCCTATCTCTTTTGAACTTGATCCTACACTGGCTTCATTTAGTCCCTAAAATATTCAGATTTATAACCCAGTAAGCTCTCATTTGGTTATCATTTGGGCTCAGTAATCTGCTTTCACACAGGCTTTGACAAGAGAAGGATGAGTAACCCCACTGCTCTGCCCTGCTGAAGACCCTGGCATACCACCCAGTCTTCAGACCCTTCTCCTCCAGGGAGCAGGGAGAGATATCCAATCTCTTAAATACTCATTTTACGTATAAAATACTTTTGTATTTTACCATGACATGCTAATTTAGTACTGCAAGTCCCCTGTCTCTCTCACTTCATTGAAATAGTCACTATCATCACTCTCTTGTAGTACGACACTATTCATTTTGTAATCTGCTTTCACATACATTAGTTGTTCTAAGAGTCAGCAACACCTTATGAGACATAGGGTCAAAGCAAATTTGGAAAATGGAGGGAAAAAAGCTAATCATAAGCAGCTACCCTAACACAACAGCGATGGTAATGAGGAATCCCTAATTTTTTTTATTCATGTGCATTTATTCTATTGATTTATTTTTATTTAACATTATGTAATGGACTTTCTTCTTGGTACTATATAAAACTTAAATTTAATTATGATTCTAGTTTTAATAAAAGCTATAATTTCCCAACCAACTATATTCACTGCACTAGGTGCTTTACACACACTATCAATTCATTCTTAACTTAATAAATACTATTAAACAGGTAATGTTTTACAAATCAGAAAATTAGGTTTCAGAGAGATTGAATAACTTGTTCAAGATAACTCAATAATTTTGTGCTGTTAAAAAAAACAATTCTTCTCAATGTTAATTTTCATATGCACTTCATTTTTGCTACTATATGTAACACTGAAATAATCTTTATATAGTGGGTTCTTTCTTTTCTTTTCCTCCCTTGTATTAATTCCTTAAGTTCATTTCCAAAAATCAATACTACCAGATCAATATATATATACTTTTTAAGTCTATTGACATAGGCTGAAGAATAAAATGCTCCAAAGTAACCAGCAATAATTTACACTTAGAGCAGCCATTCATTTCATGGAACAGTTTGCTAGATTAGTTTGAAACATGCTACCCATTGTTTTTCTAATTTTCATTCCTTTGAGCACATTTTTTTAAATGTGTAACTGAGAATTTACATTTTCTCTCATCTGCATTAATCCTTTACCACTTGCCTACTTACAGACAATTTGTAATTATATTTACAGTCTAAGAGTTGTGCATGCACATGTGTGTGTGCATACATGAGAGAGAAAAGTCTGATGATCCCCTTCAGAGGATGCATTTACTGCTCAGCATCCATCCCCCCATCTCCTGGCCACAGCACCTGATTTGCCTTTAGGAACCGTGATCCTTCCACACTAGGTCCATGTGGTGTGGATGCCACCAGCATCCTCCTAGCAACAGTAATGGGGTAAGACCTGTGAACCATAGTCAAGATTGGGGCGATGGAAGACGTGCCCAGATATTTTGATGGAACTACTGGGAATTAAGTTCTCTGTAACACCTAAGCCAGTAAACACAGTCTCAAAGTTCACGGTACCATTTTTTCTTCAAGGAAAGTTTTTCTGGGAATAAAGTCATCACTGAGGAGAGTAAAATAAAAACAGAGAAAGAGACAGCATTGGAAATCCCTGATTCTTCTAAGACTGAAACGAAGCCTAAATGTGATCCTTTTGGCCATGTGAGACTCTAATTTATGTCAGTTGAGTTGGATTCTGTCACTTGCTATCAAACACTACATCTATCTGTCAGTTTCCTGTGCGTAGCCTCCACTGGTTCTGATAGTACCATTTGTCTAAACCAGTCTTCTCAATGGGTCCCATCTACTTCCTGATGCTCTTTCTATTTCCTTTGTCGAGGGTCTACACATTGGTTATAAAGCCCGTCCTGAGTGTTCTCAGAAAAGAGCTCCCAGATGATGATAAGCCCCATCCCTGCTGATTTCTTAAATTTCTTGCTTCATGTTGCCCTCCCTGGCACTCCACTTTTTTTGACCTGAGTCCTATGACTCTGCCTAGAAATTCTCCCAGATGATGCCTGAATGTCAGTATTCCAAGTTCTTTAAATCCACTTGCTGTGTATTACTGACCACATTCCCCAGAGCCATGGCTGTAACCCAACTGCAGTCATGTCCTAAGTGTGGAATTCCACATCAATGGTCAGGACAGCATTTCACCTGTCACCATTAGCTTTAAACTCCCAAGTAGGTAGAAAGTACTCAAAAATATTTTTTTGACTGAATGATTGCATGGATTAATTTTAGTCATATTCTGGCATATTTCAACCATCCTAAAGAGGAAAACATCTTTTCATTTTATTTTATTTTTTACATTTGACACATTCATATGATACTACATGAAGAATACCGGGTGTCGTCTTTGGTGCTAAGCTTTATTGATGTGAATGTTATTAACATGTATTCTTCACCGCCTATGTTCATGGCTTGCACAGCTAAAGCTATTGCTGAACTTTAAACTTCCTAATAAACAAGATTCATATTATAAGGTCACAAGTGATCATGACAACCAGAAAATTGCAAACAAATAAATGATTCCATCCAATTATGGTCACAAGCAGGTGAAAGGCAAACAACTAAGAAACTGAAGTAAATATATTCTCCCTTAGGACCATCCTTTAGATTGAACAGATGCTGGTTCTGGAATAGAAATGTCTTTCTGACCAGGTCCTTCTGGGAATTAAACACAGTCTAGAATTAACCTAATATTGTCTCAGCCTTAATCACATTGTCCTCTTTTGATGTCATTCTCTGATTCTTTTAGGGAAGCTTAGATGTACTCAGGCACATGTAATTCCTTCTTAACCCTTTTATCTGCAGACTTTCATATCTCAAATTTTGTTAATTGACAGCAGGATTTTTTTTTAACAAAATGAGGGGGAAATTTTTTTTTCCATATTTCCTTCATTAACGTTTCTGGTAAGCACCTTAAAAAGAAGATACCTTTCTGTCCATCTCCATCTCCCCTTCTCTATTCCCTCCTGCTCAACTGCCAAGCTCTTTCCCCTCTGTATACTTGGCTCCAGACATAAGAGATTAACTTCTTGGTTGATTTTTTTGGGCAAGTATTTCCTAATCATTTTCTTTCCAAATAGTTTGATTCATATCTTAAAATGGTGGTGTCATAAGAATATATGATTTTAATCTAAAAAACTTCAGATTCAAAGTCAAGCTCAATTTTTATGATTAATTTACTTACTAATCTCTAAATATCTCTTCATCTGGAAAAAAGATTTTACAACAATACTTAAATTATATAATGATGTCATTTCTGTCCTTCACACTGAACATGAACGTTATGCAGCCAGAGGCCCTGTCTTCTTTGCGTATCTGCTGCTCATGATGTGCTTGCACAATCGTGACCAATAAGACATATATTTGCTACTGCCATTTTGTAAATATAGGTGTTGCCGTAAATGATATGAGGACAGAAAGTCATTGAACAGGGCTTATGTAATCTCCCCTATTCTTTAATAGCACTGAGAATAGTTTACACATAAAATCTGCATAATCCCTTTTATTTCCTTTATTAAAAAGCCTGTGTTCTTTTCAGCCTGCCTCAGTTCACGCACACACACACACTTACACATATGTACACCTTCCCTGTAAGTATATTATAATTACAGATTATAGACTAATTCGAGTGTTATTTATGCCTGAAGATTATATACTAATTATATGTGAAGTTATTATGGGAAACCTGGCAAAGGCAATGTGAGCAACTGCTATAAAATTATAAGTGGATGCTGTTGCATTTTATGATTATTTGTATCATATGAAATAGCAAGTTGCCAAATATCAAACCAGAAGGGTGTTGTGAATCTGTTATCCATGTCCTTTTAATAATGTTGAGCCTCGGCAATGCCAAAAGCACAGCTTGCTTTGGTTTCAAGGACGGCAGCCTTGGAGACAGAGCTGAATTTAGAGTTTGTGCCTATGATAGAGCAAGTACAAACTGCCATGAGATATGTTACAGATGCTTATTTTGGAGTTTGGAGATAAATGGTGAACATGGAACTAAGGGGTAATCATGAGTTACTGCGTAAAACTGTTAGTTTTCTAATTACTGTCATCATCATCATCATACAAGCAAATACACACACAATAAATAATAAAAGAGTAGAAGCAGTTTGGGCTTGTTCTGTGCCGAGCGCTGTTGTAACACTTTTACATGCTACCTCATCACACCCTCCCATTGGTTCTGTAAGGGTCATCCTATGAGGTACAGTATTTTTGTTTTAGAGATGAGGGACCAAGAGACAGAGAGACTTTGAATCTTAGTCATACAATTATTAGGACAAAGACAAAGGATGCCGATTGCTCGATCTCCCTCAATTTCTTTCCCTTTGGCCTTAAGCATATGCACAACGATGCACGTCTTTATCTCCTTTCCTCCAGTCTCTGGAAGGGGAACCACTTCATCTGCCCAAATCCTGAACACCTCCATGGTCTGCTCCTCTGAACCCTGCTCCCTTTTGCTTTCCTTTATATTCAACTGCCCTCCTGCCCTGCTGACATTCTCTTGGCTTACAAACATAAGATTTTACTCACTTTGAAAAACTTCCTTTCATAACTGCCTCTCCATAAATCAACTAGCCTATCTTATTCCTATTCAACATCAACATTATACAAAAGGGGCCCTGTTCACTTTCTCCACTTTACCTGCTACTCACACATTAGTTTATGAGGCCATGGAAGCCCCCCACCCTGTAACATCTAATATCTTCATGGACAAATAACTAGCTGCTCCGTGTATCGTCCTCTGGCTTACTGTGTTTTAATGCAATCCTCTACAGCACACACATCTCTGTTTTTGAAAGGATCCACGCTCTTTACCTGTGGGTCGTATATGTCTACTGATCTCCCTTCATTCCCTGAACTACTGTGATTTGCCCTGCTGGATGTGACATTTTTTCACCATTTTATTCTCAGCCCCTAACATACTTTCTGGCAGATAATAAGTACCTGATAATAGTTGAATGAATGGAGAGTAGAGTGAAAATGCATTCCGAAGGTGAAAATTCACTTTTATTTTCATTTTTCATGCTCTGAAATGATATTTGTTTACTGACTTTTGTCTTTTCTGTCTCCTGACAATAGAATGCATCCTCCATGAGGAGAGAAACTTGTGTGACTCATTCATACTTTCAGCCTAGACATACAGCATAACCTGCCAGGCAGTGGGTGCTTAATAAATATGTGTTCAACTAATACATGAACGCATATATGTACCCTGCAGAAAGTGAACACCAACCAACCAACCAACAAAAAGCAGTGTGTAAAGATGAGGAAGCCGTTAAGGAACAGTGGGAAGAACAAAGAGACAGAGGAAGAAAGAGGACAGAGTGGTATCCTCTGTTGAGAAGCTACATTTGTCTGACTGTATGTGTTAGTCTGAAGATGTGTGTTTGTATGTAGAACAATTTGTGTTAGACTGTGCGTAAGACGATCATGTGTCATACTGTATCTGGGTGTTTGTATCTGTGTTAAGGTATAAAAATTAATGCTAGTTAGTTTCTGCTATCAAGGTACAGGGAATGGAAGTATTATGCTTTAGCATCTACCATGGGCAAGTAACAACAGAAGGGGACAAGCATAAATGTCTGCTTGCATTTCGCATCGGTATTTTAAGTTTGTAATCATGGGGAGGAATCAAACCTTTAAACACTTTTTTGTTTCTTATGGGGGCTGACAGAAATAGCTCAATAAGTCACAGTTTCATAAACTTTCAGTGTTTGATGTGGTCTTAGGGGTCATCCACAGAGTTTTAACAACTAAAGGAGTTGGTAAAATCGATGTGCACCATTATCAGCAGTAGCTGTTCCAGCCTATTCAATTTCTGTTACATGAAGATGATGATGGAAGAGAGAAAAAGAACCTTCCACTGTTCCATCTGATGCAATGGACAGTAATGGAGCAGTGCCAGAACATACAGGTCTTTGTTACTACCATAAATACATGTCAGTGATGAGGCCTCTTAGATTCTAAGCAAGACAGTACAAGGGCAGGAGGTAAGTCAGCCAGGAAGGATAGGTTTGCTCAGATATCTTTTTAACCTTGTTTGGCAACAGGCATTTACATGTAAACAGCCCCTCATCTGGACCAGCCCCTCCTGTGTAGATCCTCCTGCCAGACTGTCCCCTGGGTTAGAACATGAGTGGCCACAGAGCTTAGTAGTCATAACCTTGAGCTTTGGCATAAGTTCCTGGATTCAAATATTGGCTCTGCTACTTACTAGCTGTGTGACCAGTGACAAATTACCCAGATTCTCTCTGAGCCTACTTTCCTGGGGATAAAAAGCATTTGTAATCCACAGGGCTGTAGCAAGGATACACTAGCACTATGCTTTTGGAGAAATAGATGAGATAAATGTGTAAAACACACTGCTTGGCACACAGTAAAATACTTCAGTATTTTTTCAATTATTTATACAATTGTTTACATCCATTACATTATTTGATACTTATAATTTAGGTTGGAGGGCATCATTTTTTTTCTTTTCATTGTGTGGATGAGAAAACTGTGGTTCAAGGCACTGAATTGCTTCCTAATAGCTATTCAGGGTCCATGCTATCTCTTTGCCTTTAAACAGTTGGACTAAACTTGAACAATGGTCCAATATCCAAGACCCACACAAGCCCAGTGTTCTTAACGTTTCCCTTCTCACAGAGGCATCCTGTGAGGCTTTCTCCCTCTATTTGGATACCTCCCTTTTCTGAAGTGCTCCGTGCTTCAGATTCTGCTGACTTCGGCTTAGACGCTCTGCTTCAAACCTGTCTGTGTCTCCCTAAACTGGCTCTTCAGGTTTGACACTCTAGACAGTCTTTGTGATCACTATGCTTAACTGTCCTCAGAAAGGGACCTTCCATCACCCTTTGCTCCATGCCCTTAAGTTCCTCCCCAGCTCCACTACAATTCCTGGCTGAACGCTACCGCCAGGACATCAACCTAAGTCTAGAACACAGGTTTCCTTGGGGAGAAAGCCTGGGCTCCAAAGTGGATCAGACTCTTCTCACCCCATGCTGCTTGATCATGGTCTACATCCTAAGCTGTTTTGCTTTGTCTTCTACCGCTCACCTGTCCTCAGGTACCCCAGTCCATGAACTCATTTCTGGTCTTCTGTGCAACAACTGCACCACAGACATGATGCTTCATTTTGTCCCTATTCTCCTCAAATATGACTCTCATTTCCACCTGGGTTCTGTGCGTCTCCAGCCACAAGAAAAATATCTTATTCCATCCAGTGCACACCCACCTGCTAGAGATTTCAACCTCAGAGTTAGTAAATCGTGTGCTAAGGCTTGAGCCTTTTAATTTTTCCATTCCATCCTTTTGCAATTCCTTATTGACCATCCCAGCGCACACTGTGGAACATGCAGACCTACTAAAGGAGGCTGGTGGCTCAGACAGTAAACATAAGAGCAATGCCAGCACACGATCAGCTGATAATTACACCATTTCAAGAGCAAGGATACTTTCAAAAATGGAGACAGATTCATCTTCTCCCCCTGCCCATCTGAATCTATATTAAAGTCAAGGTTTTGGCTTTTTTTTTTTTTTTTCCAGTCTGACCTTCTCATTTGGGAAGAGAGTAGCCAGATGGTACCAGATGGGGATGTAAGAGTGTTACACAAAACATGGCCTCTGGGGATGTCTCCACAAACACCACACATCAGGAGGGTGCCACTGCACTCCCTTCCAAGTGTCCACCACATTCTCCAACTCAGCGTGGCATCTGACAGGGATTAGTGGTGACACCTTAGAGGACAGGGATGTGTGAAGGATGTTTGCTCATCCCTTATTTATTTTTCTCCCTTAAGGGACACTTCTACTCAGAACCTGCCATTATTTTGCCTTGACTACTGTGTGACCTTCCTTTCCGGGAGCCGACTCAGAGGAAGGATTCTGGAATGACATCAGCGTTTGCTGGTCTTTCACCCTCTCCTGCTTCATCACCCAATACTGTGGAATTTATCTTTGGTTATATTTTTCTAACTCACAAAGCCTTCCATATCAATCCAACTAGACAGCTTGGGGGCGACAGAGGAGCTGGCATGATTCACCGTGAGAAACACTCTGAGACACATCCTCCATTCGCTGTTCCCACATCAACCATGACCCTTCAGCCAAGACTCACTCAGAACAGAGACGAAGCAATCAGATGTCCCCTAAATACATTTAGAACTTGTTTCTTGACGATGATGGTGAAAGAAGGATAGGTTTGAAAGTACCACAGTTCCATTACCTGTCAAGGACAAGAGTAAAAGACCTTCTAGTCCAAGAAGCAAACTTAAGGTAAGGCTGCTCTTGCTTTAAGAACCCTGCTGCACTCCCACCTCCTCCCAGAATCTCCAAGAAAAGCACATACAGCAAAGCAGGAATGAGAGAGACAGAGAGGCAGAGGTTAAACAGTTCTGATATACTTAGTTTGTTATTTCAATACACGCTAGCATGTGTTATTCAAGGGCAAACCATTTGCAAAGGTGGCCCACTCCTCATCTCCACCCTGGAATGCAAACCTGTAAGAAACTGTAGAGGATAATCATTTTGTTCTACCTTCCTTAGTTGTGTGGTATCAGGTCCAAAGCAGTAAAATGATTTGTCTAAAGCCACTCAGAGAATTAGCACAAACAAACAGTGTTATACCATAAAAGAAAAGGAAAGCTTTGATGCTAGAACAACAAAGTATCTGATCCTGTTCTTGCATTTAATGAGAGTGATCATAAGCAAGTTTTGTAACCTTTCTAAGCTTCAACTCATTCTGTTTTTAAAGAGATGAAAATATCTACCTCACTGTGTAATCTTGAGAGTTAAAAAAGAGGGAATTAAAATCATAAAAGATACACAGTTACTATAGCAATGCCTGGCACACAGTAGTTTTGCTGTAATTTCATCCTTACATGCCCAGTCAATGATGATTTACAGCATGCTTACCACGATCTCTGTAATCTAGCTGCGGTGTACCAGCTCTGGATGCTTGTGTTATGCCCAATTCAATGCCAGGTACAGTGAAAGAATCACTCCTTCCCTGACAGGGGTGTAGAGGTCTCCTTTCATTCTTGTAGATGTTCTTAGCATTTGGAGGGGGCAAGCTGCACGGGGGCTTTCTCAGAAAGTGCCTGGAGGGGGTCTAGGAAAGCACTGTGGCATCACTTGGACCTCACTCCCATTGCTGAAGTGACTGGTCTGTGGCTGGTGAGGACACCTGCATTATCAGTAGCATGGATTTCTCTATCCTTAAAAAATGACGTCATCTAGCACATACCTGGGCTCAGGTGAGCATGAAGCTCTCAGCCCTTAGAGACATGACTCTAATCCACCATAGCCCCAAGCACCTGACTGATGCTTCTCACGGGGGCCCTCCTGCAAACCCACCACAAAGCACCTACCAGCTGACACTCACACCTTTCTGGCACAGATCCAGCTCTGAGACTCCCAGCACCCACCTTTCCCTCCATGCCCCTCCTCCCCTGCCTCTTAAACTTTAGAACCAAACCCCTTTATCTCTCCTTTAAAAACCCTATTTTCTTCTTGTCTCCCATAATAGCCTTGGGTGTCTGCTCAGGAAGAATTTTAATTATTTGCAAAACTGGAGCCCAAATCATTTCAAACACAAATGCTGGTCTCCTCCCCTATTTTTCAAGGTCAGAGAGGAATTTTCTTCAGAAATACAAGGGTCAGGTATCCATTCCCAGAAAGGGAGGATGTTTAATCCAGAAAAGATTCAAATATCCCTGAGAAAGGGCAAAGAAAAAGTTGAGTTTTTATGTTAAAAGAAGTTTGAAAGTTCGCTTTCCATTGAAAGTCTGAATTGAATTGCAAAAGCAATTGAAATTGATAAACACTTGCGGAATTAAGATGATGTGAAACAAAAGAGATAACTGTGCTACAGAAGAGTGATTCTTTGTGTAATTTTGAGCATCACGAAGGCACAGCATTGACTTCTCAACCATTCCCTCATATTTTTCCTGTCTAGCTATTAATCAACTTTAAAATAATAAAAGTAATTTCAAATTCAGCATTTCCTCACCAAAGCATAGCCCGTAGAAGGCATTTTCCTGACCATCGTCACTTCTAAGTCTCACTGGTACACAGATCTTTCACTTAGAGTCTCAGAACTAGTAAGCATCCCTACACTTGACAAAGGTACAGGAAGATACAGAGGGGAAAAAAAAAAAATCACTGAAATTAACACCAAATGGACCTGGTTTTAAAATCTGACTTGACTACATGTTGACTTTTGACCTTCTGGAGTTAATATAGTCTCTTTCTGCCTCAGTTTACTCACATGTAAATTGGGGAATATAATTACTACCTTGCTGGTTTTGTTGTGAAGATCAAATCCAAAACGACTCATAAAGTGCTATTGGACACAAACGCACACACACACACTTATACTGCCATTGTGAAACTGGCCAAGAATAGTGCCATGCCAAGACATAAACTATGTCACTATTCACTTCCTTTAATTTTAAGTTGATCTGTGACCACTTCAACTTATTAATTGTATCCCATTTTTCATTTGTTGAGTTTATTGACATTTGTTCTCATTTTACTGTTATTCTTTTTTTTTTTTTTAGGAATTCCTTTATTTTTATTATTTATTTATTTTTAGCTGTGTTGGGTCTTCGTTTCTGTGCAAGGGCTTTCTCTAGTTGCGGCAAGCGGGGGCCACTCTTCATCGCGGTGCGCGGGCCTCTCACTGTCGCGGCCTCTCTTGTTGCGGAGCACAGGCTCCAGACGCACAGGCTCAGTAGTTGTGGCTCACGGGCCTAGCTGCTCCGCGGCATGTGGGATCTTCCCAGACTAGGGCTCGAACCCAAGTCCCCTGCACTGGCAAGCTGACGCTCAACCACTGCACCAGCAGGGAAGCCCTTTACTGTTATTCTTGAATTTAACTGCCTGACATGTATTTTCCAAGCATCAAATCAACCTCCATTTCCTGAATCCTTTTAATCTACCTCATTTCTGGTCTTAGTCCACTACGGGCTAAGTTCCAGTTCCCGGCGCAGCATTTAATAGCAGGCACTTTAGATTAATGCAAGTTTAATTCCATTTCTACCACTTATTGGTGTAAATTCAGGCATGATAACTTCTCTAAACCTCAGTTTCTAAATATTTAAAATTTGGCTAATGATATCTACCATCTGTTCACTGAAAATTAAATAAATTAACATACATGTATGTGTGCGTGCCTGTGTGTGTTTGACATATAAAAGTAGAGTACTTTAAATCTAAAGCATCTTATTGTTTACAGGTACATAAAATACATAGTACAAGATACTAAAAAAAAGTCACTAAAGTTAGCTAACCCCTATTTATGTACTAATTATAAATGTGCTTTGTTTGGTTTTTTCAGTAACCCCAAATCACAGCTCAGCAAGGGGTTATGCTACATGAAATAAGAACATGTGTCCTTCCATCCCTTAAAACATTTCTAAGCCATATTTTTTCCCTCCCATAAAGAAGTTCACCATATGCACATTCATGTCTGGAAGATTAGCAAAGGAAAAGCTGTCTATGCTTTCAAAGCCATCCAATTCCCCAGCCTGATCCAGAAACGTAAGTGAAAGGACAGTGACAAATCTCTGAGATAATAGCAGCAGGCAGGATCATGGAGGTGAAGGATCTGTTGTCTGATGTAAGCTGCTCATCCATGTGAGGTGAATGAACTCTTTAAGGGGTGTCATTTAGTTCACGGGCAAAGATAATTTACTGAACACTACCTCGTGCCCAAGGCTGCAGAATTTGTTCCATTCTGCTTAGCAGACTGCTCTGAAGTACTTGTTTATTCTTCTCTTTTCATCCAAGGCAGGATCTAGCTCATTAATAAGAAATGACAAATGATTCATTCACACTACATATTGTACAACTCTGATAACGACCACTCCATATTTCCAGTGCACAAGTTTTTGTTTTTTGGCTGTGTTTTCAGATGGGACCAGCGTCTTGCTGGCAGTGCGGGAAGGTCAACCTTGGGAACTCCTCAGACTCAGATTTGTTCCTGGCTTAGCCACTCTTTCTCAGTGTGACCTCAAGACGTCTTCACGACCTCAGGAAATGGAAGACACGTTACACAACACACAACATGTGCTGTCAGCACGGAGTCAAATAAACAAAATAAGGTACACTACAGGGTTAGTGTTGAGACTGGATGAGACCCCGTGAGGGGCTTACAGTGGGTCCCAGTGAGAACTCCTAAGGCTTTGGTAATATTATATTTCTAGACTTGAGTGATATTATGTTAGCTCTCAAGCTATAAAAATTTATTAAGCTGTCTTTTACTTTATGTGAACTTTCAAAAATTTGTACTATCTTTAATAAGGAAGAGGTTCAAATTAATTTTAAAAAGCAGTCATTTTCAGAGTGCTAAACATTGCTCATCTCTATAAGTCTTGAATAAATATTTAAAATGCAAAGAGCACAGGGTAAAGATCAGTGACACTTGGATTGACAAAAGAAACGTTTACCTCTATGAGTTTTGCTACGGTCTGCTTATATTGCCCCATCTATTTATGTATGCATCCCTGTCACTCCTTACCTCCAAAGTCAGGAATTAAGAAGTCACTTGCTTGGCATCTCCTGTGTTGGGAAAAGGCCTGCCTATTACCCAATATTCAATTATTAGTGGAAGTGAAGATGAGGTCCTAGAACTTAGAGCAAGGACCTATTCACCACATCCCCCAATACTGACAACCTCAGTGCATATGTTTTCCTTGAGATCATCAGAACTAAACTCTTTAAGTTCCTGTTGCCTTGTTCCATGAGCCACTAAAATAAATTAAGGAAACCCAGGTCATCTCTCATCTCTCAGTCTAATCTTCATATTTTTGTGAGAGCAGTGAGGCCAACCTTGGCACTCCCTATCTCTCTTCTCTGATTATTTTTCTTTATAGCATATGTCATCATATGATGCAGTATATATTTTACTAATTTGTTTATCTTGTACCACTAGAATGCAAGCTTTGTGAGATCAGGGACTTATTTTTTTTTTATTTCTTTGGTATGTACATAGCACATAATAGACACTTAATAAATACGTGTTGAATGAATGAATGAATGAATGAAACACAAACAAATAGAAAGCTGTTGTAGCTATACTGACACCAGGGAAAATAGAATGCAAGGCAAAAATCATTACTAGATCTCAAGAGGATCAATAAATAATTTAAGAAAAAAACTAATACGTGAAACATATAAATGCGTGAATTTGTATGTGTGCGATGATATAATTTCAAATGGTATAAAATGAAACTTGACATAAATACAAGAAGACTCTGACAAGTCCAAAATCACAGGGAAAGTTTTAATGTTCCTCTCTCACTAATAGATCAAGCAGACAAAAATAATAATATGGAAGATTAAAACAACAAAATTAATAGGATTGATCTAAGTAGGGTTGCCAGACTGAGCAAGAGAAGAAAAAATAGAATGCCTCCTTAAATTTGAATTTGGATAAACAACAAATATTTTGAGACATAAAAATATGTGCACCTAAAATTCAAATTTAACGTGGTATCCTGTATTTTATCTGGAAACCCTATATCTAATGATCACATATAAAACATCTAGCAATTGCATAATACACATTCTTTTTAAGCACATAAAGTTTATTAGCAAAAACTGACCACATATTAGCCATTTAAGTAGTCTCAAAAATGTGAAATAATTGGTAACTTACAGAATACATTTTCTGAGCATATATAATTTTGGTAAAAATCCATAACACACGAAATAAGCTTAAAAGTATATGCATGAATAACCTAGTCATCAAAGAATCAATTATGAAATAAAATGAAAAATACTGAGAATCCAACTATAACATATCACATCAAAAGACTTCTGAGTTGGAGCTAAAGCAGTATTTTTAAGAAAATATACAGTTTAGTATTTATATTAGAGAAGGTAGTTTTAAATTAATGATCTATGCATCTGGTCTAAGGAATTTATGTAAAGAACAGTAGAACAAATGCAACACAGCTAGGTAGAATGAAATAATGAAGGTAAAAACCAAAATTAATAAAATATAAATCAAACAAAAGAATTGAGAGAATGTACTAATTCAAAAGTTGTTTCTTTTAAAAGATAAAATGAACAATGCAGATTAGAATTTTAAAAGGAGATAGAAGTGCCGATACTACCAACATGATATATTTAATAAGAGGCTGTTATAAAAATTATGCCAAAATTTGGAAAACTTACATGAAATTGACAACTATTTAGAGCATATCTCAATAAAACTGATTCAAGAAGAAAAATGACATGTGAATAGTCTCATAATATTAAAAATATAGACCACTTTCAGAGACCTGACCTGAGGGAGGCTTTGCTGTCTTTGCTCCAAGTATGCTGTGGTTATTTGCATCCCCACCAACTAGGGATGAGAAAGATGATGGAGGAGAGATCAAGGAGGATTTATAAGGCCAGGCCTGAGAGCGGTATGGGTCATTCCTTCTTACATTCTGTTAGCTAAAACCCAAGCACCCAGCCATATGTAACTGAAAGGGAGGGGGGCAAGTGGAGTTTAGCTGTGTGTCCAGGATGAAGTTTGTATTTTCATTTACAGACAGAAGTTTCTCCAATTCACATACTAACAGAAAAAAAGCATATGATTAACTCAATAGATACAGTAAAAGCATCTGATAAAATTCAACAAGCACTGATTGAAAACAAAACAAACAAACAAAAATAAGGCAAAATAAAATTCTGGCTATTTTAGGAATAGAATACAATTTCATTAATCTGATGAAAAATATCTATAAAAATAAATATAAACATTATATTTAATGGTAAAGTATTGAACACATTCCCTATAAGATTAGAAAGTAGGCATGGATGTACGTCATACCCACATGTGTTTATTACTGCATTGGATATCACATCAATTTTTATACAGAAATAAAAGCAAATACAATGAATATGAAATAAAAAGAGAAACAAATCTCTTGTTCCTAAATAATGGTATGATTTCTTAAAACAATATAATCCACAGATATATATAACGAGAATCAATACAGAGATTGTCTACTTACTGGATAAAAATAGTAATATACAAAAAATTAATCACGCCTTCTCACTAGCAAAAATATTTTAATATTTAATTTTAAATGGTACCTTTTATATAACATTAAAATATACAGAATTGTGGAATAAATGTAACCAAAAGTTTGCACAGTTATCAAGAAAATTATTAAAAAAATATTAAGTAAAAGGAAATAATGTTGGGCTTCCCTGGTGGCGCAGTGATTGAGAGTCTGCCTGCCAATGCGGGGGACACGGGTTCGAGCCCTGGTCTGGGAGGATCCCACATGCCGCGGAGCAACTAGGCCCGTGAGCCACAACTACTGAGCCTGTGTGTCTGGAGCCTGTGCTCCGCAACAAAAGAGGCCGCGACAGTGAGGCGCCCGCGCACCGCGATGAAGAGTGGCCCCCACTTGCCGCAACTGGAGAAAGCCCTCGCGCAGAAACGGAGACCCAACACAGCCAAAAATAAATAAATTAATTAAAAAAAAAAGTTTATAAAAAATAAAAAGATATGATAAACACAAATCTCAGGACAGTGGTTAGTTCTGAGGAGGAAAAGATGATTGAATTTTAGAGAGGCTAAAACAGAACCTTAAAGTTGATGGTTATATTGTTTTTAAACTGAATGGCTTGTTTTATAATAATTTTCCAAATCTTCGATGCATTTTGTACATTTCCTTATCTCTCTGGTAATTAATAAAAATATAATTAACAGCAAAAGTAGTAGGAAAAATTACAGAATTTGCACTTATGCTTATTTGTTATTGTCCTGTTTATCTGTTTGCTTTGACCTACTATGGATCTGACTTCATTTATTTATATAAACCCTTCTTTAACTTATTTTTAAGACTTTAAACCACTGCAATCTATTACTTTTTCTTTTTGATTTTAGGGTTTATGGAATATTTCAAGTAGACCAACCAGTCTTTGGTTACAAAATGTGATCCAGGGGATGAACTTGACAGTTAACATGCTTGTTGAGGCCACACAGTGTTTAAACCTGAACGGGGGTGCCATCAGGATGGACATCCACCCTAGCTGGCCAGGTGCCCACACATACCCTGTTGTCTCGCTCCAGCTGGCATCCCTCAACTACTCTACTCTATTGGCTGTTACAGACTTGTGTGGTTGTGACTCTAAACAAACATGAGGGTTGGGAGGCAGTAGCTCAGTGCTGTAAAAAGATAGCACCCCTTGCTTCGAAGTAAAATGAGGGGCTTCAACTTAGTGTGCCCCACACCTGCATGACTCGGGGCACATACTGTGCCCAGTTTTTAACGTCCTTACCTACTTCTCATCTACAGCTTCTGAAAGCATGATTTTAAGAGCTAAGTATGCTTTATACTTCCTCTTGAGGTCAGTGACATCCGGCATGGGAGTTTGAAGGCAAGAGGTGTACCACGCAAGCTGAGGCAGCAGGAATGGGGGCAGAGATTCAAGACTCAGAGAATATGAGTTAGGCTGTCTCTCTGGAATTGGCAATGAGGCATGAGTTTATGTGGTTTAGGTGTGCGCATCTTTCAGGGTCGGCAGAGCCACCGGCAAACACATTATAGAATTCATAATGGAAACTGAGGTAAGGTTTGCTAGAGAGCAGTTTGTTGCATATTAGTCACATCTGGACAATATCCTCTGAGGAAATCACGTATTGGCCTAATACTTGTCACTGAAGAGGGGAACTGACAGCTACTTCTAACTCCTCATTACCATGGCTCAAATGGTTCCATTAAAGGGGAGGGAGAAAACACAGTATCGTTATTCAGTGCATGCTAGGCAGCCACGACCTGGGAACCTGCCACCTATCAGCTGCACTAGGGCTCTATCAGGAATGAACAAGATTCAGCTCCTGCCCTCAGAGAGCCCACGATGAAATGAGACGGGCACGTGCTTACTCAAAACCGTACTTATGTGAGGGAAGTACTAATAGAGATTGGTAAAATATTGCATCATGATCGCAGAGAACTCAATCATTTTGGTCTGGAAGCTGATTCAAATTCTTCTTGGAACCTGTCAGTGGAGAGAAGAGAGGACAGAGGCCTTTCGAAGGCTATGTAAGAGCAAACAGTTGAAGGACACGATGAGATTGACAGAGTAGAGAAGGAGGGAGACTCTTCCTGGCTAAAGAAATAGGAGGAGCAGATATGGAAGAAGGAATGTAGATGGTAAGTTTGGGAACCAGAAGGATTTAAGCAAAAATCAGAGTGTGGATGGGTGATGTAAGAGGAAGGAAGGGGATATTCCATTTGAAAAATGCATGGAGGAAAACACACTGGGACATTTTAACGCGATATATGTTGGTTTTCCTATGTCTTTTTGTGAAAGGTTAAAATTCATTTACCACCTTTAAATATTGTATTTAGTAAGAGCTAAATTTGACTGAGAATGTCAAGCCTTTTTTTTAGCTTTAACTTAAAAATTAACACTTCGAGTATGCCAAAGCACAATGCCTACACGTTTAAAACATTTCAACTTTGAAACGGTTGAGATCAGATCCTAAGGCATGGATTGTAGCACCATGACTGTTGGTAAACTAAATAAACTACAGACAAAGGCCAGTTTTATAAAGGACCAGCAAAATAGTTGAAAAGATGTCATTTATCCATCTTGTACTTTGCAAGCATCTATAAGGACCCATCAATGGGTTTCCTTTTTGCTGGTGATAGATATGCAACACTGAGTTCAAATTACTACATATATTTTAATATTCTTATTCTTTCCTATTCTCTGACTCACTCATGTCTTCCTTTTACCCCACATTGGGCAAACAACCAGATGTCAGAGCTGAATTTAAATTCTGGATCCCCTGCATAGTAGCTGTGTAGCTAGGAGAGATCACCTAATTTCATTGAGACTCAGTGTTCACGTCTATAACATGGTAATGTACCTGACCCATATGGTTTTCAAGGCTGTATAAGAGATCAAGATGTAGCAAACATCAGAGAAAAGTGTCTTTTACTGTTATAAAGATAAATATGAGAGTAGGTTACAGATCATTATCAGTGTCATACTCAGACCCCTTCCCTCTTACTTGGCTTTTGTTTCTCACACCCTAATAAATAAATCTCACTACAGAGTTAACAGTTATTCGTGCCTAGTGGAATACCTTTCCTTCATGTGTGCATTTTAGCAGCTGTATCCTGAGTCCCCTCACAGCCACCCTGAGACACAAATGGACTAGGTATTGTAATGAATAATTTTAAGGGAGAGGCAATGTCGTATTTTGGTTCAGAGCAAGTATTATGGAATCTGGCATCTTGGGTTCAAATCCCAGCTTTTTCACTATTAACTGCATAACCTTGGAAAAGATCTTTAACATCTCCTTGCATCAGACACCTCATTAGTAAAATGAAGTTAATATTATTACTTATTTCATGGAGATTCTATGGACTTTAAAATAATTAATACATGTAAAGTGATTAGAACAGTGCCCGACAATTAACACACACTTAGTAAATATTAGCTATTCATTTTCTCTAATGATTAAGCCATTATTTTGTCAAGGCCACTGCTGAGAAATTCAGATTCAGTAATTCTGGGTGAGATTCAGTAATCTGCATTGCAAACAAATTCTTTTTTTCTGGTGGTTCTGTTGCAGGTGCCACTTAGCTTGCATTTGGACAAGTAAGTGTTAGTCATCATCAGTTAGCAGAGCCTAATGGAGGGACTCTGTTCACTTCTTGCATTTACTGCATGCCAACTATATGCCAGATACCATGTCAGGCTCCGGGGTAAGTCTGTTCTTGAATTTGTCTTTGTGTGCATGTGTACTTCTTCTCAGATGCAACACAGTAGCTTGTCCCGAGGTTTCCGGGGCTGAAGTTGTTGCTTCTTTGCCTCAGAATCCTTACTCTCAGTGTTAACTGAAGATCTTGTACAAAGAACATCTTTTATTGATTTCTGTTGATGTTTTGCTTTCCTCCAATTTGTTCTGCAAAGTGCTGGCCACCTGCTTTCAAGTCCAGAAACACTTCCGACTGACTCTACGCATCTCTCTAATCTGAGCTTCTGCTCCACCCTGTCCTTACTCTCTTGAATCACTGGATTATTTTTGAGGTGACACTCTGCACATCATGGCAATATGAGAGGTAGTTTAAAATTCTCTTGATCAGAAAAGGAATTTCCTGCTTGGAGTACAAACTCAGATTCCCCGCTGTGTGGCATCATGACACCTTCCTGCTGAACTCCATTAGAAAGATCCTGGAAAGTCAGGTCAGTGTAATTGATATTCATCACTCCATGATGACGGCTTTGTGGGCTAAAAATAATAAGCTGTCTTAGGGAGGGTTCTTCCAGAAGCAGGTCCTCAAAAAAGGATTTCAGTGGAAGTGGTTATTAGGTGGAAGGACTTAGAACATTCTGGTAGGGAAGTGGGCAGTGAGATAGAGAAGAGATGTAAGTTAATACAGAATGTATAAGTGAGCAGGCTACTGCTTTGGAAAACAGGAGCTCAATCCCTCTGCCAACCTCTGGGAGACAGCATGGAATGTTCTTTAGCACTTTTCCTACTAAAGGGAAAGGAGGCTGGAGTATTTACACAGCAACTCCCCATTCATGACAACTTAGAGCTACTCCTGCAGGGGTCACCTTTAAAATCATGGTGACTTTAAACACTGTCTAAGCATGAAAGATGTCTGGCAGAGAGTTGCGGGTACTTGCAGTACGAAGCCACAGCTGTGCACGGGAACACTGAACACTGAGATACGACTGGAAACAGTGTCTGTTACACGAGCACATAGAATTGGGTTGTGTGCTTCTCAAGGTACCTTATTTAAATATATTTATTGAGTAATCGTATTTATAAATTCATATGTATATTCATATGTATACTGATTCCAACCCGATTCTTTGCCAGGTACTCAGATCCATACAGAGGATACAAAAGTGAATGAGATGTGGTGTTGCCATAAAGGACATTAGAGCTTGCTGGGGTTCAGAACACACTTCAAAATACGGCACGTTGGCATACAGAATATTTTAAGCTGAAGTAGTCTGAGAAAACAGCAGAAGCATTCTGCCTTTCACTCTGACCTTCCCCCCTCCCTACTCCCCTGAAGCAGGTCATAAACCCCTCCTTTGAGAGGTGTCCTCCCTATAGCTGGAGAAAATGAGCATCCTTATCTCCAAAGACAAAGGGACACTAAGAAGAATCCAAACAAACAGGACTTGCTAAGTTTCTCTTGGTTTAATACCCTTGACTCAAATTCTTTGACTTGTCCTATTTCTCCACCACTGTCTAGTTTTCATCAAACATAGCATAAAAATATTCAAGTTTAACTATTTTTTTTGGGGGGGGGACTTCATTTCCTTATGAAGGCTCCTGTATCAGGTAAAATTTGTATTAAATAAATTTGTGTGCTTTTTGTCCTGTTCATCTGTCTTTGTCAGTTTTTCAACTGAGCCAGGGACCCTAAGAGGATCAAGGCAAACTTTCTCCTCCTCTACAAACTGAACTGGGAGGATCATGATGCAAAACTATAAGAATCCACAGAATTTAAATGCTGGGACACACACACACACACACACACACACACACCAGCAACCTAGTCTTCGGGTCTAATGAGATGATCTATGAATAAATGGTATTAAGTCTAAACAGCGATTTGCCAGACAAAGGAGCAGAAAGGTGGAAAAGAACATGGCAGGCTGAGGAAATGATGGTCACAAAACTACAGAGGGGTGAAATGTTCTGCTGAGTGTCTGGACAAGAAGGAAAAGTTTAATGTGATAGGAATCTACGAAGCAGCGTTTGTAGCAAGTATTAACACCAGCTTAAGTGGAGTTGGGGAGCATGGGGGAAGGAATGTCAACTGATGTGGACAGAAATTTGTGTTAAGGCCACTTTTGTTAGGGTGGCTCTGTCCCAACCAAAAGTGTTTGCCACCTACTGGCTCTGTACAGAGGTTAAGAATTGATTGCGGTGACGATAAACAGGACTGTAGGCATATGTCCAAGCTCACCAAATTGTATACATTAATTATGTGCAGTTTTTCGTATACCAATTACACCTCAATAAAGCTGGGGGAAAAAGACACTGGGTGAGTAATTGAGGACACTTGAACATGGAATGGGTACTAACTAATATGGAATTATTGTTCATTTTCTTAGGTGTGATAACAGTACTGTGGGTATATAGGAAAATGTCCTTATTCCTAGGAGATATATGTTGAGTTACTTAGGAGTGAAATGCCATGATGTCTGCAGTATACTTTCAGAATAGTTCAGCAAAATAAATTTTATTTTAAAAAACTGATGAGGGCTTCCCTGGTGGCGTAGTGGTTGAGAGTCGGCCTGCCAATGCAGGGGACACGGGTTCGAGCCCTGGTCTGGGAGGATCCCACATGCCGCGGAGCGACTGGGCCTGTGAGCCACAACTGCTGAGCCTGCGCGTCTGGAGCCTGTGCTCCGCAACGAGAGGTCGCGATAGTGAGAGGCCCGCGCACCGCGATGAGGAGTGGCCCCTGCTTGCCACAACTGGAGAAAGCCCTCGCACAGAAACGAAGACCCAACACAGCCATAAATTAAATAAAAATAAAATAAAAAATTGATGATTTTAAGTAAAAAGACATTTTAAAAAATCTCTTTGGCTGTAGGTGAAAATTCAATTGGAAAGGAGAGAGACTGAAGCAGGGTAGTTAGATAGGAAGCTGCTGAAACAGCCCAGGGGAAAGGCCCAACTAGTTCATTGATAACAGGGAGGAACGAAAGGGTTCCCAAAATAGAGCTTAAGTAGAATCAACAGATTTCACTTGAATATTGCATATGAGGGGCTGGGTCCACTGATCGTGTTTTCAGTTTTCTGATCAACCGTTGTGTTATTTCTCTACAAAGTCTGGCTTTTTTCTCCCACCCTCTCTCCTCATATTCTTTCTAGCAAAACTTCATAACAGGGTTTGGCATGTGCAGAAACTGAGCCTCTAAATATGAGCTCCGGGAGAAATAACACCTTCTCATTCTAGGCAGAGTGAGTTCCAACTGCAGAAGAACAGAACGGGAAGTTGGGGTAGCTGGTGGGATTGTGTCTCTGCTTTTAAAAATAAATCTTCAGTCTTTCTCTTTCCCCATTTATGTCTCTCCTTCTCCATCTCTAAGTAGGTTCTAGCAGCCTCAAAGGGGTGTTGGAATAATGAATGTATTTTCTTGAGGATGGCTTTGAATTCTCAGATGAAAGGTGCTGCGTCACCAAAAATTATAATTCAAACCAAAGCACTCAACCTTTCATCCTTACATGCCTTTGAGGTTTAGAGCCCTTGTGTGGATTCTAAATAAAGTGAGAAAATGCATCTAGAATGCCAAAAAGTTTCTAAAAGCAAAACATGGAGGAAAGATTTTCAGCCTTGCTTAAAAACAAGGTTTAAAAAAAGAATATTTCCTAAAATCCCCATATACTCAACTCTTAGATCTTTAGTTTCCTAACAGAGGAAAAACATGAGGATAGAAATGCCTACTTTTTAAAAAACCATATTTCGGTTTACAAAACGGATTTGTTTAAATTATATATTTCTATACAAAAAATAAGGTATGATAACTATGACTAGATTAAAATCTATAATTATATTAAGATCTCCACTCTGTGAATAAGAGTATCCTTATACAACTCCATTCTGGATAGAGAAATTAGAGGTTCCTGAGACATCAATTAAACTACAGAAGGCATTATTAAAATTTTAAAAGCTCATAGTTACTACAGAATGAGAGACCTGCATTGGAATCCTAGTTTAACCACTTCATAGTTGTGGGAAAAGAAAGAATTGATTTTCTCTTGCAGATTCAGGTTTCTAATTTCTAAAGTGGGAAAAATTTCTACTAATAGCTGTGAGGAAATGGCTAGATTCTGAACCTGATGTACTACTTCTGAAAGTTCTTTAGAGAGTTTATGCGGAGAAAAAACTTCGGGAAAAAAATCATACTTTTCACCACTATAAAATTTGGCCTCATGTGGGACCCTAAAATAACTACTGATGAACATTTTTGTTAAAGGACCACAAAATATCAGAATTCTATCCAAAGCAATCTCATGAAGAAAAGAGGTAGATAATCAAAAAAGACACACTGTATTAATAGTTATTATTTGTAAGTCTGTGACCCCCAACTCCCTTGAGAGCTCTAATAATGGGAACTCACTCTGTCATCCTAAGCTTGATGAGCATGACTGGCCTGGAACAAAAACAGTTGCAGTCTTCCTCTGCAGGTTTCTTACAACCTGGTTCAGACAGTGTGAATCTTCACTCCAGTGAAAGGAAGTACATACACACATGCATCAGAAAACAGAAGTTCAGGAAAGACAGAAAGTTGCTTGCCTTCTTTTTTTTTATTTTTATTTTTATTTTTTATTTTTTTAATTTTTAGTTGCTTGCCTTCTGAGATCTTATCAGGGCAGGACAGCTGCCCTGTGGCCTGGAGGGGGCGTGTGCAGTCATCTGCACAGGAGTTCAAAGCAAAAACGTCTGGCCTCTTCTGTGATGGACTCATTCTCTGACCCTTATCACTATGACTGCTACAAAAAAAAAAGAGAGGGGGAAGACCTTTCTACTGTGTGCTATGACATGTATTCCTTTTAAACATTCCACCTCTACAAAAAGTGGCCCAATCTGTCTTTTTGAACTTGAGATGGAGGTTTGATATTCTGGTCACCTCTTGTGCAATGTTAAAGAAGGGGTAAAATTTGGGCACTTCTCATCTACTCTATCTCCTCTGCCAAGTGGCCAAAGGCCTTGAGCACACTACACAGAAATAAGTTAGTACAAATGTTGTAATTCTCCCAAGTTCAAAACCTAATTTGTCCTAGAGGTCTTGTCATTCATATGATTAAAGAAAAAAAAAGGAGGCAGATCAAATCTTAGAAGTGCACCAAGGTAAAGAAAAAACCTATTTCCTCTTAAATCTTAGAGAGAGACTCCTTAAGGTAGACACTTGATGTAACTAAATGTTTTATTGAAAAATTTTTTTTTTTACCATCCTCTGCCCTGCATGCTCATAGGCCAATTTTATGACACCAGATACATGAATGGGCATTAAGTGTTACAAACAAATATGAAGGGTGACACAAGAAAAGAAAATTAAATATGATATTCATCTAAAGTGACATTTATACCCCCTAATAAGTAGACAAATATTGTACTGATCTTAAATTAACCTTGATCTGTAACAGTAGTCCTCCTCCTTCTCTGAGTGAGTGGATGGTAGGATCATAAACATAGAGGGAAAATCTTGTTATTCAGGCTAAACTAAGAGAAATGTGGGATATTAAATAAGGAAACCTTAGGCAAGTTGTTTCACGTCATAGGATGGATTATGTGAGGCCAACTTGTCTAAGACTGGGAACTGTATTTCCCTGATTCTGTTTCTCTGTAGGTGTAATAGAAGTCTAGTTAAGAATCAGCCAAAAGAGGAATGTACTCATGTTTTAGAAGAAAGAAATGAGCAGACATCATTAGTCTCCAAGGTTGGAAAGATCAGACACAGGGACTAGAAAGCACAGATGTGCCCAATGGCTCCTAGTTGACTGTTGCTTTCATCTACTCCATGTCCAGCTTATCTTCCCAAAAGCTGCACCTGCTGAAACTAACAGTCCCAGGGCAGCCACTGGGCACTTAGCTTCAGGCTCACAGAGGCAGTGAGTCTTCTTCTGGTATCACCAATGATAATTTCACTATGCACTTTTGGAAATTTCATTCTGGGAAGAAGTTCATAAGATTGTTTAAAACGTAGATGACTCTAAAAAGGTTAAGGACAAAAATGATTCCAATTCTCCATGATCTCTTCCAGAAAACAGAAGCAGTAGGAATACTTCCTAGTTTATTCCATGAAGCCAGGATTACTCTAATATTAGAACTAGATAAAGACAATACAAGAAATATAAGAAATGAAAATTATAGACCAATGTCACTCATGAACATAGGTTAAAAATCCTCAACAAATAATAGCAAATTGAATTCACCAATGTATGAAAATAATTATGTACTATGACTACCGGGGATTTGTTCTAGGTATGCAAGAATAGTTCAATATTTAGAAGCCAATTAATGTAACCCATCATATCAACAAGAAAAATCATATGATGATACCAATAAATTCAGAAAGAGCATTTGATATAATCTAACCCCTAGTCATGATAAAAACTCTCAGCAAGCTAGAAATAGATGTTTCCACAATTTGATAAGAAACATATACAAAAAACCCAATAGCTAACTATTGGAAGAGGTCATTGAGAGGATGTGACCACTGATTGATCTGAGAGCCGGAGCCCAGCAATTGGAGGCTCCTCACTCTCTCCCCTGTCCTCAGAACATACACTCTGCCCACCGTGGGAGCCGTTTTTAAGGACACAGTCTTGAAAGAGCAATGTGTTTTTGAGATAATCTGGATGGCATATGAGGCTGAACCCCATTAAGGCCTCTATATAAACTTTTAAGATTCTGGTGGGTGGGTGCAGAGATCTACTCATCTTATAGTGACCCAAGACAAGCCTGGTAAGTAAGTTCCCTTGCTTTTTAAACCTGCCACATACCAGTCTGGAGTGGTCTGCCTCTTTCGCTGGTCTCTCCTTGCCCTCCGTGGACAGGGGCCAGTTGGATAAACCAATGTAACAGCATTCTCAATGGTGAGAAACTAGATGCTCTTCCCCTAAAACTGGGATCAAGGCAAGGATGTCCCTTCTCACCACTTATATTTAACATCATTAAGGCAGTCCTGGCTAGTGCAATCAGACAGTAGAAGGAAACAAAAGGTATACAAATTGAGAAGGAAGAAATAAAACTGTCTTTTTTCACAGATGATGTGATTGTCTATGTAGAAAATCCCAGAGTCCAGGAGATTGGTTCAAGATGGCGAAGTAGAAGGATGTGCTCTCACTCCCTCTTGCAAAAACATCAGAATCACAACTAACTGCTGAACAATCATCGACAGGAAGACACTGGAACTCACCAGTAAAGATACCCCATATCCAAAGACAAAGGAGAAGCCACAATGAGATGGTAGGAGGGGCGCAATCACAATAAAATCAAATCCCACAACTGCTGGGTGGGTGACTCACAAACTGGAGAACACTTATACAACAGAAGTCCACCCACTGGAGTGAAGGTTCTGAGCCCCACGTCAGGCTTCCCAATCTGTGGGTCCAGCAACGGGAATAAGAATTCCTAGAGAATCAGACTTTGAAGGCTAGCAGGATTTGATTGCAGGACTTCGACAGGACTGGGGGAAACAGAGACTCCACTCTTGGAGGGCACACACAAAGTAGTGTGTGCATCGGGACGCAGGGGAAGGAGCAGTGACCCCATAGGAGACTGAACCAGACCTACCTGCTAGTGTTGGAGGGTCTCCTGCAGAGGCAGAGGGTGGTTGTGTCTCACCGTGAGGACAAGGACAGTAGCAGCAGAAGTTCTGGGAAGTACTCTTTGGCATGAGCCCTCCGAGAGTCCACCATTAGCCTCACCAAAGACCCCGGGTAGGCTCCAATGTTGGGTCGCCTCAGGCCAAACAACCAAGAGGGAGGGAACCCAGCCCCACCCAATCCACCCATCAGCAGACAAGTGGATTGAAGTTTTACTGAGCTCTGCCCACCAAAGCAACAGCCAGCTCTACCCACCATCAGTCCCGGGCAACAGGAAACTTCCACAAGCCTCTTAGATAGCCTCATCCACCAGAGGGCAGACAGCAGAAGCAAGAAGGACTACAATCCTGCAGCCTGTGGAACAAAAACCACACTCACAGAAAGACAGACAAGATGAAAAGGCAGAGGGCTATGTACCAGATGAAGGAACAAGATAAAACCCCAGAAAAATAACTAAACGAAGTGGAGATAGGAAACCTCCCAGAAAAACAATTCAGAATAATGACAGTGAAGATGATCGAGGACCTCGGAAAAAGAATGGAGGCAAAGATCGAGAAGATGCAAGAAATGTCTAAAAAAAATCTAGAAGAATTAAAGAACAAATAAACAGAGATGAACAACACAATAACTGAAATGAAAAATACACTAGAAGGAATCAATAGCAGAATAACTGAGGCAGAAGAACGGATAAGTGACCTGGAAGACAGAATGGTGGAATTCACTGCTGCGGAAGAGAATAAAGATAAAAGAATGAAAAGAAATGAAGACAGCATAAGAGACCTCTGGGACAACATTAAATGCACCAACATTCACATTATAGGGGTCCCAGAAGGAGAAGAGAGAGAGAAAGGACCCGAGAAAATATTTGAAGAGATTATACTTGAAAACTTCCCTAACATGGGAAAGGAAATAGCCACGCAAGTCCAGGAAGTGCAGAGAGTCCCATAGAGGATAAACCCAAGGAGAAACATGCCATGACACAGAGTAATCAAATTGGCAAAAATTAAAAACAAAGAAAAATTACTGAAAGCAGCAAGGGAAAAACGACAAGTAACATACAAGGGAACTCCCATTAGGTTAACAGCTGATTTCCCAGCAGAAACTCTACAAGCCAGAAGGGAGTGGCATGATATACTTAAAGTGATGAAAGGGAAGACCCTACAAGATTACTCTACCCAGCAAGGATCACATTCAGATTCGATGGAGAAATCAAAAGCTTTGCAGACAAACAAAAGCTAAGAGAATTCAGCACCACCAAACTAGCTCTACAACAAATGCTAAAGGAACTTCTCTTAGTGAGCAACACAAGAGAAGAAAAGGACCTACAAAAACAAACCCAAAACAATTAAGAAAATGGGGGCTTCCCTGGTGGTGCAGTGGTTGAGAGTCCGCCTGCCAATGCAGGGGACACGGGTTCGAGCCCTGGTCCGGGAAGATCCCACGTGCCACGGAGCAACTAAGCCCGTGTGCTACAACTGCTGAGCCTGCGCGTCTGGAGCCTGTGCTCCACAACAAGAGAGGCCGCGATGGTGAGAGGCCCACGCACCGCGATGAAGAGTGGCCCCCACTTGCCACAACTGAAGAAAGCCCTCACGCAGAAACGAAGACCCAACACGGCCATAAATAAATAAATAAACAAATATTTTAAAAAAAAAAAGGAAAAAAAACAATTAAGAAAATGGTCACAGGAACATACATATCTATAATTACCTTAAACGTGAATGGATTAAATGCTCCAACCAAAAGACACAGGCTTGCTGAATGGATACGAACACAAGACCCATATATATGCTGTCTACAAGAGACCCACTTCAGACCTAGGGACACATATAGACTGAAAGTGAGGGGATGGAAAAAGATATTCCATGCAAATGTAAATCAAAAGAAAGCTAGATAGCAATACTCATATCAGATAAAATACACTTTAAAATAAAGAATGTTACAAGAGACAAGGAAGGACACTACATAATGATCAAGGGATCAATCCAAGCAGAAGATATAACAATTATAAATATATATGCATCCAACATAGGAGCACTTCAATACATAAGGAAACTGCTAACAGCTATAAAAGAGGAAATCGACAGTAACACAGTAAGAGTGGGGGGCCTTAACACTTCAGTTACACCAATGGACAGATCATCCAAACAGAAAATTAATAAGGAAACACAAGCTTTAAATGACACAATAGACCAGATAGATTTAATTGGTATTTATAAGACATTCCATCCAAAAACAGCAGATTACACTTTCTTCTCAAGTGTGCATGGAACATTCTCCAGGATAGATCACATCTTGGGTCACAAATCAAGCCTCAGTAAATTTAAGAAAATTGAAGTCATATCAAGCATCTTTTCTGACCACAACTCTTTGAGATTAGAAATGAATTACAGGGAAAAAAATGTAAAAAACATAAACAGATGTAGGCTAAACAATACATTACTAAATAACTAAGAGATCACTGAAGAAATCAAAGAGGAAATAAAAAAATACCTAGAGACAAATGATAATGAAAACATGACAATCCAAAACCTATGGGATGCAGCAAAAGCGATTCTAAGAAGGAAGTTTATAGCTATACAAGCCTACCTCAAGAACCAAGAAAAATCTCAAGTAAACAATCTAAACTTACACCTAAAGGAACTAGAGAAAGAAGGACAAACAAAACCCAAAGTTGGCAGAAGAAAAGAAATCATAAAGATTAGAGCAGAAATAAATGATATAGAAACAAACAAAACAATAGCAAAGATCAATAAAACTAAAAGCTGGTTCTTTGAGAAGATAGACAAAATTGAGAAGCCATTAGCCAGACTCATCAAGAAAAAGAGGGAGAGGACGCAAATCAATAAAATTAGAAATGAAAAAGGAGAAGTTACAACAGACACCGCAGAAATACAAAGCATCCTAAGAGACTACTAAAAGCAACTCTATGCCAATAAAATGGACAACCTGGAAGAAATGGACAAATTCTTAGAAAGGTATAACCTTACAAGACTGAACCAGGAAGAAATAGAAAATATGAACAGACCAATCACAAGTAATGAATTTGAAACTGTGACTAAAAATCTTCCAACAACAAAAGTCCAGGACCAGATGGCTTCACTGGTGAATTCTATCAAACATTTAGAGAAGAGCTAACACCCATCCTTCTCAAACTCTTCCAAAAAATTGCAGAGGAAGGAACACTCCCAAACTCATTCTAGGAGGCCACCATCACCCTGATACCAAAACCAGACAAAGATACTACAAGAAAAAAAAGTACAGACCAATATCACTGATGAATATAGATGCAAAAATCCTCAACAAAATACTAGCAAACAGAATCCAACAGCACATTAAAAGGATCATACACCATGATCAAGTGGGATTTATCCCAGGGATGCAAGGATTCTTCAGTATACGCAAATCAATCAATGTGATACATCATATTAACAAATTGAAGAAGAAAAACCATATGATCATCTCCATAGATGCAGAAAAAGCTTTTGACAAAATTCAACACCCATTTATGATAAAAACTCTCCAGAAAGTGGGCAGAGAGGGAACCTACCTCAACATAATAAAGGCCACATATGACAAACCCACAGCAAACATCATTCTCAGTGGTGAAAAACTGAAAGCATTTCCTCTAAGATCAGGAACAAGAAAAGGATGTCTACTCTCGCCACTATTATTCAACATGTTTTGGAAGTCCTAGCCATGGCAATCAGAGAAGAAAAAGAAATAAAAGGAATACGAATTGGAAAAGACGACGTAAAACTGTCACTGTTTGCAGGAGACATGATACTATGCATAGAAAATCCTAAAGATGCCACCAGAAAACTACTAGAGCTAATCAATGAATTTGGTAAAGTTGCAGGATACAAAATTAATGTACAGAAATCTCTTGCATTCCTATACACTAATGATGAAAATTCTGAAAGAGAAATTCAGGAAACACTCCCATTTACCACTGCAACAAGGAGAATAAAATATCTAGGAATAAACCTACCTAGGGAGACAAAAGACCTGTATGCAGAAAACTATAAGACACTTTTGAAAGAAATTAAAGATGATACCAACAGATGGAGAGATATACCATGTTCTTGGATTGGAAGAATCAACATTGTGAAAATGACTATACTACCCAAAGCAATCTACAGATTCATTGCACTCCCTGTCAAACTACCAATGACATTTTTCACACAACTAGAACAAAAAATTTCACAATTTGTATGGAGACACAAAAGACCCCGAATAGCAAAAGCAATCTTGAGAAAGAAAAACAGAGCTGGAGGAATCAGGCTCCTGGACTTCAGACTATAGTACAAAGCTACAGTAATCAAGACAATATGGTACTGGCACAAAAACAGACATATAGATCAATGGAACAGGATAGAAAGCCCAGAGATAAACCCACGCACCTATGGTCAACTAATCTATGACAAAGGAGGCAAGGATATACAATGGAGAAAAGACAGTCTTTTCAATAAGTGGTGCTGGGAAAACTGGACAGCTACATGTTAAAGAATGAAATTAGAACACTCCCTAACACCATACACAAAAATAAACTCAAAATGGATTAGAGACCTAAATGTAAGACCGGACACCATAAAACTCTTAGAGGAAAACATAGGAAGAACACTCTTTGACATAAATCACAGCAAGATCTTTTTTGATCCACCTCCTAGAGTAATGGAAATAAAAACAAAAATAAACAAATGGGACCTAATGAAACTTCAAAGCTTTTGCAAAGCAAGGGAAACTACAAACAAGACAAAAAGACAACCCTCAGAATGGGAAAAAATATTTGCAAATCAATCAACGGACAAAGTACTAATCTCCAAAATATATAAACAGCTCATGCAGCTCAATATTAAAAAAACAAACAACGCAATCCAAAAATGGGCAGAAGACCTAAATAGACTTTTCTCCAAAGAGGACATACAGATGGCCTAGAAGCACATGAAAAGCCACTCAACGTCACTAATTATTAGAGAAATGCAAATGAAAACTACAATGAGGTAACACCTCATACCGGTTAGAATGGGCATCATAAGAAAATCTACAAACAACAAATGCTGGAGAGGGTGTGGAGAAAAGGGAACCCTCTTGCACTGTTGGTGGGAATGTAAGTTGATACAGCCACTATGGAGAACAGTATGGAGGTTCCTTAAAAAACTAAAAATAGAATTACCATATGACCCAGCAATCTCACTACTGGGCATATACCCAGAGAAAACCATAATTCAAAAAGACACATGCACCCCAATGTTCATGGCAGCACTATTTACAATAGCCAGGTGATGGAAGCAACCTAAATGCCCATCGACAGATGAATGGATAAAGAAGATGTGGTACATATATACAATGGAATATTACTCAGCCATAAAAAGGAACGAAATTGGGTCATTTGTAGATAACATGGATGGATCTAGAGACTGTCATATAGAGTGAAGTAAGTCAGAAAGAGAAAAACAAATATCGCATATTAATGCATATATGTGGAACCTAGAATAATGGTACAGATGAACAGGTTTGCAGGGCAGAAATTGAGACACAGATGTAGAGAACAAACGTATGGACACCAAAGGGGGAAAGCAGCAGCGGGGGGTGGGGCATGAACTGGGAGATTGGGATTGACATGTATCCACTGATGTGTATTAAATGGATGACTAATAAGAATGTGTTGTATAAAAAAATAAATAAAATTAAATTAAAAAAAAAAAGCCCAAGTATTGCCCAACCGGTTATATTAATTGGTAGTGATAGCACTCCTAATTTGATATCATAGATATCATGTTGTGAAATCATATATTTTTATCAGTTTTAAGGAAAAAAAAAAGAAAATCCCAGAGTCAATAACAACAACAACAACAAAAGTCCTGGAACTTATAAGTATATATAGCAAGGTTATAGGATTCAAGGTTAATATAACAAAACTAGATTCCATTCTCACATACTACCAATAAATGATTAGTATGTGAAATTTTTTAAAAATACCATTTATAATGTACAAAAAAAAAAAAAAAAAGGAAAAAAAAAAGGTAGAAGTTCTTAGGTAAAACCAGGGCCCAGGAATATCAGGGCAGCTGAATGCTCAGGTCCTCACCTGCTGAGAGCAGGGTTGGTTCCACCATCAGTTATGGAAATGGTTAGATCCACGTTTCATGAGCCAAATGCAAGGTGGCAGGTTCTTAGAGGCTACAGTGAATAAAACGATGGGGACTTCCCTTTGAGAGAAGGAAGGAAGAGTTTTAAAAGAGAAAGTCTTGGAGCTCTCATGTCTTGGTCATAGGGTTGTCTTTACTGAAAAGTACATAGAGATTTAGATGAGATTTGGAAAAATCATCTTGTGTGACTGAGGAGAGATGAGAAGTGGAGTAAATGAACGCACATTTTATCTCTGCTCAGCCAACAAGCGGCTGAGTGACTTTAGTAATATTCTAATATACATATTTATCACGGTCGATTGCCATTCTCCTGGTGACAGACATCTGAGTTATTCTGTGTTTGGGCTATGATGAATAAAGCTACTAAAAGCAAAAAAATAAAAATAAAATGAATTAAAAAAAAATCTGAGTAGACTATGGCTTATAATTCTTCTTTCACTCCTATCAGTGGGCTCAAATCCCAGTTATAACTTTACATAATGGTGATTCATAACCAAGTCAGGATCTCATTATATCTTGGAAACCTGATCATTTTCCACTGACTTATCCAGTGTTTAAAAAAAGAGAATTTCTCCTTTGCATTTTCTTCAACTATTTTCCCCAGAGAAATTGAGTTACCTCATGACAATATACCTAAATATGAGGAAATCTATTTTCCGGTGAAGTGCAATGCCCATAGCAGTAGATTTGATTTCTTAACTCCCAATTTATGCTATTTGATAAGTTCAATACTGTCTGATAAAGTCAACAGACCATCAGTTTGTTCTACTACAGTACATCTCCTTAAGCATTTTTCTTGTCTTCTACTTATCCTCTAGAATTATCCCTTCTAAATGCATAGTTGAATCTTTTCTGAGAGTTTTTTAATCTAATGCCATTGTTTTATTTGCATATTTCTGAAAACTCTAATTATACATCATTTTCTTCAAACTGTTCATCTAAAAACTAAAAATTGTAGCCTAATGAAAATTGGATTTAGTGTTTTCATATTGCTTTTCATCTTAGGGACATGGCGTTCTTATTAAATGCCATTCCTTATTGTTCCTCATCATAATATCAATCTTATTGAGTGTTAATTTATTCTTCTCATTTTCCAAAGCACTAAAGAGATACATAAAATTCTGTGGATTTAGGCCACTTGCCTGGACAAATTAGATTTCTTCTTTATTATAGTACCGCTTGATATAGGCCAATAAGAATGTCCTCTTGATGCCTTCTTGTTTTTATTTGAGTCCACAACATATAAGAGGTTAAAGAAGTTGTGTGGCCTTTATATGACATTTGTAGTCAGTTCAGATAACTGTACAGTCGGATGTTAGAAAATATTTACTCTGAGCCTCAATAACAAAAAATTTGAAAGTTTATTGCAATATCTAAGAAATATTATGAGACTACCTCATGCTTTTTAATGATGCAGATAAAGGATTAGTGAGGCTGAAATAAAGTTATTTTTATAAGCTGTCAGGTTTAGACGTTAATAAAATGTGTTTTCCAAAGTATGAATTCAATTTGGATTTTAAAATGTATTTTAAATGTATAAGTATATCTGTTTCCAAGAAGATTTGTTGTAATTAATACAAAGCCATAAACCTTCAGGGAGATCACATTACCAACTGTAGAAGTCTGGTCAAAGACCTTATCCTTTCTGAGCCTATGACTACTAAATGTAAATTAGCATATGAATTAAAATGAATTGCCTTTTTATGTATCTACAATGTATGTATTTATCTATCTGACCTATCATTTGCATATATATTTATCTAATCATCTATCATCTTTCAGTTATTTATCTATATAATCTCTATATACATATGTTGTATCTGGGATATAGTTGGGGCTCTCAATAAATGTAGCTATTCTTCATCTAACCTAGGGGTGGTTGATTTGGAGGTAGGGCAGAGTAATAACATAAAAAAAAACAGACTTACAGTCAGGGAAGTCCTGGAGTACCCAAAATATTAGCAAGGAAAACCTTTAAAAGTTACTTCTCTGCTCAGTTACTCCTTCACCCTTATTTCCCCACTTAACTCTGATTTTCTATCACATCTCATGGCTAAAATGACATCCTCTGAGAATTTTTCTCTTACCAATCCATTTGACTCAAGTGCCCCTTCCATTGCATTATATTGATTTGTTCTTACTTCTTTGTTCTTTCTTATCAGTTTGTGCTCATACCACAGTATGATGAAATTATCTGTTCTCTATGCTAGTACTAAACCACCTAAACAACATCTACCTCTCTTATTCATTTATATGTTCATTTTATATGTAATTCCAGTAATATTTCTTTACAATAACTTGCTTTCAGATAGTTTTCTTAGTGTTCGGAATAGAAAATAAATCAGACAAGGATATTGCCCTTATGTAGTTATAGTACATTAGAAAGATCCACTCACATAATCACATAGTGATGTTTGAGCTGAGTCTTGAAAGACAAGTAGGTGTTTGTTTATCTGAGAGAGAAGATAAATGGTCCTCATAGAAAGAGCAGCAGGAGCAAAAACATCAAGGGATAAAATACCTGGCCACTCTTTTCTGCATCTTTGGAATCATTTACAATGCCTATAGTATTGGTGGTAATCAAATTTTTTAATGAATAAATGAAGGCAAGAATGATTTCTGTAAAAATACTTAGCAGAGTACCGAGATTTTATAAAACCTCAATAAATTAAATAAATTCTACATATCAATTAGAACAATTTGAGAGTGAAGAAACATGAGAAATTTTAATTGAGGCATTAAAAATACCAGCTGGTGAGTTTATAGATGATCCTAAACACTGTTGTAAGGATTAGTAACTGCACATTTCATTCATCTCCATCTTCTGAGAGGCATAAACTCTTTTTGCCTTATTGTCTCCCAATAATGGAGTTTCCACTCACGAATTAACAGAACAGGTGAAGAAATGCTAATACAAGGATAAGGGGGATTTTAAATTCTGTGGTCTCCCAGAACTTCTCAGCAGTCGACCTCCATAGACTATCTTCTTATTTTTCTCAAGCCCATGTCTTGCCTTTCAATTATTACTCAGGTTGATGTCTTCTGATCTCATGCTCTATCACACCCCAAACACAACCTCTCCAAACTCCTCTCGTGGCCCTCTTCTTCCACTCTTTGCTCTTTATTTCCTATCCTCCAAATTCACATGTGACTTCTCTACTTACAATATAATTAACTAGAGATGGAGCCTTTGTACACTGGGGTTCCTGGGAGTGGAGCCTTCACAGTCTAGTCCTAGGCAGTCTCGGCCTCTCTGGTTTGGGGTCCCAATCTGTCCCTCTCTCACTCATTCTTGTGGTTGCAATCATTTTTCTTTATCTCATTTGTTTACCTTAAAGCCCTGACCTTGTTACTGGCATAACACATTTAATTTCTACTAATTAATATCCTTGGTAATAGGAGAGATTATTCTTGAAAATAGTGCCTAAGAATGTGAGCACTTGTTTTTGAATCCTGCTTACTCCATGTAGTGAGTGAGCACAGGTAAATTTCTCATCTATAGAATGGAGACAGAGTATAATCTACTTATTGGATAGTTAGGAGGACAAAATGCAATATTACATGTAGAGCTATTCCAGGAGACCCACTTCAAATGCCTCATTATCATCTTAAAGCCTCCCTAACACCAACCATATAGTTAATTACTTTCTTTCCTCTCTTATGGGAAAAAAATAAAGATGAATAAAACCATTTGTGACTTTTAACTATTGTTCTTAAAGTTATAACAAGATCTTTGTATTTTTTTCTCAGAAAGATACCATTTCAAAAATTGTTACTAATAGCCCTGAGAATTGTTTGGAATTCAGGTTTTTTTTCCAGCTGTGGGAGGGAAAAGGTAGGTGGGTAATATTTAAACTGGGAATGGTTCATATCCTTCACTAATCTTCTTGGGACTGTTATATTTGGGATGCAGTTTGATATGTTGAATTGCCTGCACCTATGATTCTGGCAGGGGCTAGGGAAACAAAAATGTGTTCCCAAACCTTTAAACCAGTTTGTCTTGCTTTCAGTCTTTTATCAAGGCAACTGTCCCCGCGCCCCGCCCAAACTATTAAATGGTAGTACATTCTGGTATAAGTAACAGAAATATGTTTTACAATAATGAAAATGATAATGGTGATGATGATGATAAACATTAATATAGAATTTGTTTTCATTTTAAAGTATTAGCTTATCCATCTAATATCTTAATAATATCGATATTTTGAAGTATGTATAAAACCCAAATACCTTGACCCACATGAATCCTTTCTATACCTAGACCTATTACCCTCTTATTGGTA